>NC_092821.1:100257459-100439959 GCF_023375885.2 Dermacentor andersoni
TGGACTGGTGCGTAATTCACATCTTTTAAAAATTGCTTTACATATGACGGACTACTGATCTCTATTCTTACTCTTTAAAAATCATTTGCCAGAACTAGGTCTCATACTACAACTGTGCTGCGTATTCAGGTACATTTCCAAGGTTGGTGGCTGAATGCGAAAATAGGTGGACACATGCGAGCCCCAGAGGCAGGTGTCCACAGAGGCCAGACGGGCACTTATATTATACATTCGCGGCAAGTTCTGGAGGTACAGTGCTCGATTTTTGCGATAATCAACAAATGCAAATGAGCATGCGACCTTGCGAAGGCACCATGCGATAGCTTGGCGCACTTTGTTCGTTTCCTTGTTGAACAACAACTGGTACCCACTCGAAGATGTTCCGCTCTAGGGCTTCAGCAGCAGTGGCCTCAGAGGACATGCTGGATAACCACAGAGGCCACAGCTGCGGTCCTGGTCAAGCTTTCCTAGTTTCTCATGTTTTACATTTTCAGTGTTTACCTGAATGATTAAAAAGTGCTTTTTGCACACAGAATATGGTCAAATATCCCAAAACAGCTGCAAACGAGACAAAAAATGCAAGAGTAGACATAGATTTGTTAGTTTAATCACCTCACTCTACATGTTGCATCATATTATATGTGCTGTTTCGAAGTATACACAAGATAAACCAACCTATAGGTAAATCCAGCCAAGTTTCTCTGCACACAGGCCGTGATATACTGTGGTACAGCTGCGCAGCCTAAAAATCGGCGCTCAATTGCACAGGGTACAAAGCAAGGCGCTGTAAAGTGCTGCTGCGGTGCAGTGCATCGTTGAACCTTGCTGCAAATGTGTGCAACCAGGCGCACAACAACCTGCGCCTCTTGCACCTCTACTGGATGTATAAAACTTATTACTCCTCACAAATGTGCCACACGCACACCGTGTAAAATTTTATTTCCTTTGAATGTACAATTACCGATAATCAATATTTAAATAGACAAGTGGACCATAGAAAATTCTCAGGAGTCATTGTAGGTTTCAATCTAAGTTCCAATCTAAAATTCGATGCTCGTATTGCTTCATTCATACGGAAATGAATTGGTTTTGGCATAAGAGCCCGAATTATATTTCGTTCAGTATTCAGCATTACTACACTTTTGTCATTTTCTCACGCATTCATTCATATAAACTTAATGTGTAACTACATTTACTTTATCAAAGAACATTTTCGTGCTAGAAGTAGCTACAAATTATCAAGACTTCAATGCATTTGGTTCTAAACAATGTAGAGTTACATTTTAAAACACGTTGGTGGGCTAGTTGAGTATCATCCATGAATGTGTAATCGCAACTGAATGTGGACGTAGAAAAAAAGAAACCGACACATGTATCTGTGTGTCTGTTTCTTTCTACGTCCTCGTTCGGTGGCGCTTATACACATTCTATCATACATTTTAAAGTGTTGCCGTAAAATAATTTGTATTTTTTTTGAAAAAGCACTTGCTTTCGTTTTTCTACTAAGCATAATTATTACCTTGTTGAAATACATGTGTTACAGCCTGATGTTCTTGCGTATGTACTTTGACCTGCCTTAGTTTTAGTTCATAGCTGCGTTTACTGAAAATGTACGGCCTTCGATATACATATCGTGAATGCGTTTATGTTAATCAAAATGAAACTGAACTTCACGGCTGCGTCAATCACATCCAGTGACAACTTGCGAACATGAACTCTCCTCTCTATCGCACCAAATCACCTGCATCACGTCGGCCGCCAAAGTATGGTCAATTTAGTTGACAGATTATGCAGTTTGCATGATGGACTGTTATTTCACAGCATGGGTGCGCTTGTGCCAAAAATTTTTTTTTCATTTGTCGACGGGCGGCCCATAGTCCTCGTGCTGCTACCAGTGAAGCCCCAACAGTTACCCACAGGTACACCTTTGGAGTGCTCGGGTAGAAAGCGAACGTGTAAAAAAAAATATAAAGAAGTAAAGACAGGAAACGAACCAAAATGTCTGGTGTTTACTTGTAAAAATTCCTCCAAGGCGGGGATATGAAGCCAGAAGTGGCCGTTTGCAAACTTCAACAAGTGCTTGAAGTCCCTTTTGATGCGTGAATGAACGATATTTGTCACTGATGATATAAGTGAATAACGCCTGCCAAAACGGTGCTCTAGATTGCACAGCTTATTGGGGCACGAGAGCCGAGGTCGCGTAATTTACAAACAATTGCCTCCTGGCGCAGTCACTTGTTGAGCCGTTGTGATCCCATCTGGCATTCTTAAGGCATTATGAAGCCTTGATATGTCATTTTCTTTCGAACCCCATGTTCAGGGAGTCTGTTGGCCGAAAGTGTGTCTCCTCGCTTTGTGCAAAAACCTTCACACAACAAAATGTCTTCCAGTTCCCTCCATTTCAGTTGATTTAGCAGTAAGGGGTTTTGCAAGACGCTCTGTCTTGTCATATCGTAACGTAGCTGTAGCGGTGTCGATTCACGGAAACTTTGGGAGAACAGCAGACGCGTAAATCGAAAATAGACGCCACCCTTGTTTAACATGCGAACGTTTGTTTATGTTAACCGCGTGTTAGATGCATTCACAGAGGAAAATACCTTGCTTTGGCTACAACGCAGAATAACGGCTTCGTTAATGTAAGGATTACGCCTGTAACAAATGAAAACGCAACGCATTGCGTGAAATGCCTTCAAACATTGGAGTAATTGCAAAAAATATTATTTCAGAACTGTATTTCCTACAACTTGAGTATTATGTTTAGAGTGGTTTTATCGTCTGCGACAAGGTGGCGCGACAGGCGAGCACACGCCTTTCGGACGCAGCCCGGCACACCGCTAAGAGTGGTACATTGTTCGCCGCTCCGCAAAGTGTGGGCGGGAACGCGAGCTCGGAGCGGAACACAAAATACGTTCTGCTAAAACCGCCTAATGTTTCGCTTTCGCAGCGAGCGCATTTTCGCACCGTGCCTGAGCTTTGGGCCGCAGCATATGACCATTCGAAGTACACAAGCGACATTGTTAGTGGATGCTATCAGAGCTGCTCAAAAATAACTTCGTTATAACTGGGGACTTCTGCGGGTACGGCGACTTGTGATGTGCCGTCACCATGATTCAATCTTTTTTTTCGTTTCTTCTAAATTCTTGGACGCTTCAATATCATTGTTTCCCAAATTGTATCACACTGTATTAATCGGTCTTCTCAGCTAGGAATTTTCCGCTGCTTCTGTTTAATAATCTAGTATACATTCATTGTTTGGTGCTAACACAAACATGAACACATGCCATGACTTTCTTAATGTGCTTCTTACCATTCTCCTTCAAGTCCAGTGAACTTGCAGTATCTAGCATAAACAAGTTCACAGGAACTTGCAGTATCTAGCTTAAACAAGTTCACAGATGAAAGCTTTGCGCGGGCAAGCGTCTCAGTGTGTGCTTTCTCCTACTGACTGAACATCGCAGCCCCGACGCTGTAGGAGACATCTTGCCTACAGAAGTGCTTACTGCACACACGAGTTATAGCCAATGGCTGCACGCCGGTTATAAAGATTCGCGATCTAAACTTCACGCAGCTTCTTGTCCTGCGGGTAAAAGTGAAGGCTGACGCATGCTGCGATGCGTCCTGCCGGCACTGCGGTCGCGAGCAGTATATAGCCTACCATGTTGGAGTCCTTCAAAGGCAGCCACTACCTATTATCATGCTTTCGGTGTTGTCAAGTAGACGCCCGAAGCGGGAAAACGTCCCCCCTTAATCAGAACCGCAGTGCAGGTGGGACTTTAAACTTTCCTTTTCAGCTTGGTTCGGCGCTTCTGAAGCAGCCGACGCAGCCGTTGTGTTCATGTGATCGCCCATACCACGTTGAGCCGACGGCAGCGCCAGCTTCTGCCCAGTGGTGGACCTCGCTCTCAATACTCGAGCTGCCTGTGAATCTCCGCGTCCACTGCTGCGTCCACGAAACAATTAATTATGAGTGTTGCTCTGTGGTTCATAAAAAGCATAATGATGTGGCTGAGTTAAATTTAATAGTTGCTGTCTGCGCTACATCGTGCACCATTGTTCTGAAGTTAACACCCGAAGCGATTCCTGAGCGTTCTTCTGAGGGGAGGAGGTGGGGAAGGGTCACCCTGTAAGTGTCTACTGAGCGGGCTGTCCATTCAGTACGTCCTGAATAGCTTGACAGCGGGTGGGGATGATCAGCGCCGGCTTTGATCGCTATCCAATCCCAGCGTGCTTAAATGGATAGTACACTTATTGAACACATACAGAATACCCCCCCTCTCCTTCCCCCCCACTCGCCCATCTTTTATTCTGTGCTAGAACTCACCGTGCAATCATTAAGGCCGCTCAAATTAGTTGCCCGCGTATAGTGGACTTCAATAGTGCTGGCCGTAACATACCAGTTTGGGTATGCGATCATATTATGATCGATACATGCGGTTAGTGACGTTCTTCGGCAATCTGAGCAACAACGTGAAAAACATACTGATGAACGTTTTAATGAAGTGTGCTATAAGTTCGGTTCAACGTTATCGTATAACCTAAGATATTGTCGAGGTTGAAGACTGGGCGAGTTCGTATAGCATATTAGAGGTATAAGTGCTCTGTGGTGTGCGTTTCTGTTGTGTGTGTGTCGTCAAAATGTTGCGCAATCTAACCTCTAAGAAGATATTGTCACGTGGTAATGACGGTGAATAATACAGCGGTAAAACTGCGAATGACGAAAATAACATTTTACAGGGCGAACTAGTGCCCACAAGAGCAAGTTACACTCAATCCACAGCAATTGCGACGAACGCAGTTGGCGATCGTCGAACTCTGATCTACGGGGCAAGCGCGTCGGCTTTGATACGTTAGTCATCGAAGTTTCTGGAATAATTACTGGTACCCGCGTGTATTCTAGAAAGTTCTACACAATTCGCGTCGCGCATACAAGCAATCAGATTAAACAAGGTACAGTGACAACAGATAGCGGATAGAGCGCATGATAGCACCCGAGGAATTACATGCAGGCGCGTCCTGCTCTGCACGATGACATTTACTAGACTGTGAAACGTGGTCTCCCTATAAAGATAAACAAGTACACCTGTTACCGGTGAAGCATGTTGCACCGATCGCACCATTCGTGGAGTAAATTATGTGCCGAGTACGACGGTTGATTAGCTTAGAACTCGCTAGTTACCTAAGTGGGAAATCGGGCCAAGCTAACGACAGCCGTGTCTGCACGTGGCTCACGTTTAAAGGAAGCGTGATTGTATATTTATAACCTGAACCTTGGAGGCGATTGTATGAGTGAGTGAGGGAGTGAGTGAGTGAAAGAACTTTATTTGGTCCACTATAGACGTAAGCAAACTCAACGTTACCTGGCTAGGCCCACTCGGGGACCATCAGGTGAAACCTGACAGCCCTCTCGCGAGCCCTCTGGACTGCCAGGATTTGAGAGGTTTGATCCTGTACGAAGCAAAATAATTGCGAACTTGAGCTTCACACAGATAGTGTCAAAGTGCTTTGTCCCCAAGGAAGAACACGTAATCATTCAAGTTAATTCTTTTACCTCGCAAGAAGCATTAATCTGGTTTAAAATGGAGCGAGCATACAACCATCGTTACCTATATGGGTTTATCATTCATAGAATGAGACTCCTCCCTGCCTCACTGGCATTTTAGAGACGATAAAATGATGCCTCGCGACTTTTCGATCTTGTTGATGTGCAGAAGGGCACGCAACAATGCCCTCGCGATTACCTTTTGCAGCGTTGTGTTAACCACACCACCGAAACGGTTCTTGACAAGCGACCGATCTACACAGCAGACACCGTGGTTTCAGAAGTGTGTCGCATTAATAACGAACAGAGAGCTTAGCGTCGCGGTGGCGGTGCGGCTTGGTGTCGTGAAAGAAAGCATGGAATAGATTGATAGGAGCTCTGTTGCAGGTAAACGTAAGTAGCTACACACGACAGATATAAATATTTTCAGGAAGAGATAAAATATTAAGCAGATATAAGCAATATGATAGACTGATAAACCTTCATAGATTACTTGAATAGCTCACATGCAGGGTATACTGTTTACCACCACCGCATTTCGAAAGGGACGCCAGTAAGTAATCTTCAAGGTCATCATTGCCAGTACCGGGCCTCCGCTTTTATATGGGGAGGTATGTGTGTGTGTTCACCCAGCGGACATGAACATTTAGTTTGCTGCTGAAGTGTTGATTGGCTGCGGGCACCTGTCTCTTTCTGACGCTTACCCCAGCCCATTCAATCGGAGCTTCCACGGCAGACGAAATGGACATGTCCGCTAGGTAGGGACTTAAAGAATCCCACCCTGTAAGACGTTTTTAGCAGAGGACATGGCCGTTAGTCAGCACTGTATAAGCCTCATCAGTTATGACATCACAGAGGATAATATTATCCCAGGCAGTGCTTGATAAATGCTCAAGGAAACCTGCTAAGCTAGGCGCACGCGACAGGGTTCGTGTGTTGAACCTTGCCAGGTTCAATTCCCAGTGGCGGCCTGTCCGGGTACAGAGATTCTTAGCAACCTCTGCCTCATAGCGGGTTTGGCAGCCACCTTGGTCAGGTGCTCCGCCGCCACTGGGGACTGAGGTTAATTGCGAAAGTAATGAGGCCGGTAGTAGCCGAATACTGCACCAGGGAAGTCAATTCCGGTTCTGGAAAGAAAGTGTGTTGTGAGGAAGCTTAGTGGACCTTGCTAATTTAGTGGTACCTGCATTAGTATAGCTGCACTGACCCTTGGTACATTTTTTTCGGGTGTCAGGCGCCACTCCAAGCCTGGAAATATAGTGGACTGGAGGAGGACTAGTACTTAGGACTTTCAGATTACAGGCGCAGTCTGTGTTTCACGCCACCAGTGAGCAGTGCCGATCAACGGAGAATATCTCAGCAGCCTTCCGTTTCAAGATGCTATTGCCCGGTTCAGTAACAATGGGGATGAATTACAACCACTGACTGATGACCTTAACTGAGAAAGCATAAGAATGACATTGCAGATTAGCATATGGAAAACAAAGGTAATGTTCAATAGCCTGGCACGAGAACAAGAATTCATGATCGCCATTTATCATGCGCAATATGGTTAACAAAGGTCAATAACTCACAGGAGACCCTGTTCATGAGAAGAAAATTTACAGATTAAAAATGGTTTGGAGTGCATGCGGCCGGCATTAGCAAACCTTGACTGGGAGCTTGCCACTGTTGTTGAAAAGTGTAAAATCACTAAATTTTACTGACAATAAAATATGGGACAGAAACTTGGAAGTTAAGGTAGAAGCTCGAGAACAAGTGGAGAACCACGCGAAGTACGTTGGAACGAAAAAAATTAGGCGTAACAATAACAGACAGGGAAGACAGCGGTGTGGATGAGAGAGGAAACGGGGATAGCCGATATTCTAGTTGATATTAAGAGAAAGAAGTTGAGCTGGGCAGGCCATGCGGTACACGATTAGACTCAAAGAATAGGTGCCAAGGGAAGGGAAGCGCAGTCGAGGACGGCAGAAGAAGAGGTGGGGTGATAAAATTAGCAAATTTGTAGGTGCAAGTTGGAAACAGCAAGCGCAAGAAAAGGGGTAATTGCAAATCGGAGGGAGAAGCCTTCATGCTGTAGTGGACATCAAACAAGTCCTCCTGCTGCTCATGATGACGATTGAAAATTTCACGTTGCATCCGCAACTCTGAGCTTGCAATAGTGCTGGCAGAAGTGCAATTGTGCTGCCGCTACTCGTACTTAATGTAACGGCAGTTTGTTTTACAGCAGGGTTGTCGGTGCCATTTGAAGCGCTCGAGAACATTGTGCGCATGTTTTTTTGGTATCTTGGAAGAGCGAAGTGATTCATGGTGCTTAAATGTGGAGATGATGTAGGGTATGTCAGACATTATGAGCCCGCAAAGGTTGACGTATGTAGGTTATTAAGGGTCTCAATAAAACATGCTATACTCTCATTGTTACCCTGTTTTTAGGCGTTATAATGAACCCCCAGAAAGCTTGCGCGGTGTGCTGGGCGGACCAACTGCGCCAGCAACTTATTACGAGGTCGTGAGGCCTGTCCAGGGTGACGTGTGGAGAACGTTTAAAGTATGGTTTATTATGGGGTTGGTAGATATTTATTAAATACTCCTTTTCCCACACTTACTTTCCTGATTTGAAGCGCGTACTTCGTTTGCCCGGCCTCCTGAGAACTAAGCATAGTACCAGGATTCAGTATGTCATGACGGTGTGCATGTTCTGGTTGAGTACAATCAAAGTTTAAGACTCGACTGTACTTTGGGCTAGCACCGATTAATCTATTCAAATACATCTGCAGAAATGCTCTCACGTGCAAACGATCAATCACACCAAATATGACGCGGATAAAAATTGTTATTTGTTCTGTCTGTCTTCTTTTGAGCCAATTTTGGACGCTATGGTTGCTCAATAAGTTCACCTGACTTGCTATGAATTCCATCTGAATTCCTTGGATGTTTGGCTTCATGGGATCCTTATCACAGTTGTTTCAAAATATGTAGGCATTTCTTACTCATTATGCAGCGATGACCAGTAATAAAAGAAGAATGGTCATAAAATAGAAACATGCAATTAAGGACACGGAAGCAACGGGAAACACTTTATTGGCGAGTAATAGCAGTATGGAGGCCCAAGGATAGAAGTCAGGCGATTGAGTTGACGCATGCGGTGATTTGTGAGTGTATCTTGCTGTTAAAGCAGAGAAGATCACCTTTTACTGACCTCAAAGTGTAGACAGTCACAATGAACATGACGTGTTTTCGCCCTGCTCTTTCATGTATTTCCCTGGACTTTAAAGCTTCTGAAGTTTGACGTATACACCTTCCTTTGGATAACCCACCAACATTGCGGTAAAATATTTCGGCGGCTCCTGGAGCGAAACAAAGAATGAAAAGAACAGACAATCGTATGAGTACTTTGCAAACCCGGAGATTATTTGGAACATGGAGATTAGTGTTGTGGCCTAACGTATCCTAAACGCAAGCTACAATTTGTTGATAGTAGGCTTCGTAGTAAGTTATTTTTGGACATTGGAGCGTGGTGCTAGCATTCTATTCCTAACATTTGTTTTATGTGCGACGTGACCACTAATGTGACTAGACGTTTATGTTCGGCGCGAACCACCGAAAGAAATTCCTAAAAACTGTTCTACCTATGGATGACCGAAATTATATGGCACGCCAGCGCAGATTGCATTCACGTATTTTTTTTGTAGCCGTACATGTCATGCGGCATTGTACAGAAAGCGCTAGAGTGGTAATTCTACCATACGGCAGCCGGAGATTGGACGAGCATCTAATGATGCAGTGATATTCAGTGCAGCACGTGACAATGATTATCTAGGAAAGGAAATATTGCTGGTATCTCCTACGTTTCCAAAGTGTCTCATGGTCTAACAAATATAGGCTCTCCTCTCGCCGTATAAGTGATCTACTACGGTGCACGAAATAATTTTCACCATGTATGGTCCGAGGTTCACCTCAAAATTTGCGCTGTTGGAAGTGGCGTAGTATTTTGAAAACCATGCAGTCCTGGCGGTCGGACGCAGGTCAGACAGGACGATGCTTGATATAAGACTGAGAGCGCATAAGAACAATTTAGGTGCAAATTATTGTTGGCCTTTAGCTGCACAGTGCAAGTTTTGCAATTGTTTGCCATCGTTCGACAAACAATTCGTTTTGTACCTACATAAGGATAACTTCTCACGACAAATAATGGAAACGTTCTTCATGGCGAACGCTGGTAACACATGCATTGGAGTTGCTTCAGGTGCTGTACCGCGGAGCGAGATAACTTATCTGGATCTGGGATGAGACATGTCTGAGTGATACCTTCGTCACCTTTATCATTTTGACGCCTGCGCGGCGTGTCATTGTTGTTTTCCTTTGAATTTGGTGTTCCATTCTGATGTTCACCCGTGTGCAGATGCTTTCGTTCAGCAATGGTTCAGCAAATGCTTCTGTGCTTGAATAAATTTATAGCTGCGAGAAAGCACTTGTAGTGTCCATCCTTCTACGTCCTTGTTTCTCTCGTTACCTTCGCTATATATGGGGCCCAAACAACTCATACAAATTTCAACCGTGCTACAGCAACTAGCTGATTATTTCGCACTTACTGATGAATGATTTTCACCTACTATTGATGAGAAACATTACTATACTAGGCTAGTAATAGTCTTATTCTAGCGGGTTATAGCTTACTGCACTCTTCCTTATGTTCGGCATTGTAAGCTCTTATATTAGACGATTTAGATCCAAGTGGCCAAGTAGACGTTAAATTCTTCCTTTTCTTGGCGTTATGTACACCCTCACGGAATCACGAACCATACCGAATCACGTGGCATACGGCGAAGGCACAAGCTAGGTAAATCAAGCTAGGTAAAGCAAGGTAAATCGGTGATGCATAATGGTTTAAGGAGTGCATGACAGTGTTTTCGATATCGGGCGACTCATCCATTGCTTGATGATATCAGATGTACGATTAGCTGAGGACGACGCCTCTGCAGTGGCTGCCGTCAAATTTAGAGGAAGCATAGCTCGGCTCAATTCTGATTTCCTTATTCAAATGCACATACAGCACGAAGATGCTTATGATACAACTGCTGAAGCAATTTAAATACCGTTTGTTGAGTTCGCAGGCTAAAGTCAACTTAAAGAAAATGTAGAGAGCGCTATTTGGATTTCGCGCTTCATATTTACTATAAACTGCTGAAAATTTTTAGCATCAGAAAGGTAAGAGCATGAAATTAAAAAATCCGTAACTCGCGCCCAATAGAGATATCGCAGTTCCGTCGACTGAATTTGGTACAGCATCTGAAGCGCAAAAAGTTGAGATACATATAAAGTCACAAGTTCACATTAAGCATTAGAATACTGACGATGATCATACTAAAGTATTACCGGCAAAGCGTTGGTATATTTCAAACAGGTGTATAACACATCAAGTTTTTTCCGCTTTAGGTGTAATATCAGGTGCGGTTAACGTAAATGTGATACCGTTTTTTATTGCTCAGATACCTAATTGCACACATGTCACTCGAGTCTTATGAAATATCGCCATTTACAAGACTTCTTGTAAAAAATCGATTAGATGAATTTAAAACTCCTTTGCCTATGGTTACTACACTATACCTTCTTGCTTTCAGTGCAACAATGCTCATGAAATTCAATGCACTGGCTGCCGAGCAAAAAAAGATTCGCCCGCTTTCTTCTACCTAGAAAGGAACTTCCGCTCGAAAGCTTTCTCCTAATTATGCAGCCTTGTTAGTTGACAACATACGTCACGGCACCTAATATCGCTTCACTAAAGCAGCCTGTCGCTCATGGGCCACCAGCCATGGCCCTGGCGCATGCTATTCTGCCTGAAGGAATGGCAGGCTGCGTGCTTCAGTACGTTTAATTAGGGCAACAGCGGTAGCTGAGTGGTACTCACGTCTTTGTACTTGCCAGTAGGCAGTAACCTGTACCGCGTCACAAGCAGAGCAAGCGCGACGATGAACTCCACCCGGGCGAGAGCGGCTGCCATGCATGTGCGCGGTCCAAGTCCGTAGGGGAAGTACGAGAAGGGATGTATGCGCTCCTTGTTTGCCTTGCTGAATCTGCGGCACCGCGGAGTGCAGAGAACGAAATCTGATAAATACATTGTAAAATATAAACCCGCACAAGAAGACGAGGAATTTCTATTTTTATAGGAAGTTTAGGTCAATTAAAGCGAGTTTTTTTTCATCTTTAAGTTTATGGTTAAAAACAGATGTCTTCCCTATTTTAGCATGATTGGTCCACACACGGTAAAGTCAAGGATTTGTCTTTAGAATTGTGAGGGAAATGAGATTTGTGCTTTGCTATACTTATGAACATTTGTGGGTTGGTTCTTCAACCACAAAAGTATAGGCAGACACGTTTGGTATGCGCAAGCCAAATGGTCCTAGTTTCTGAGTAAGACGGAGTTACACTCAGGGCGTATTATGCTGCTCAGAGCCTAGCCATGCAAACTCGTAGAATGGATGGTTACATGCGTCACGTAGTCTCTGGTGTGTTGGCGCCACCTGTTTTGTCGCTGGTCACATCTCGTACGTTTACGTACAGCGTGCTCGTTTGTACATGTGTCATTTGTGACAATGATATAACCGCATTTGATTATTTCCTACCATACAAAAGCTGAATTTATAAGGGGAGTAAAAGTTACTCACTTAGTGGAAGAAACTATCTAAGTATTCATTTCAGCAAAAGTATGAAAAGAAAGTTGTGATTATTTTCGCGAAACCACTGAAAAACAAGCTAACAGGAAACAGAAGAGAAATGAAAAGACATGCTAAAAATTGCTATAATGTTTTTTTTTTATTTTCACTATAGACTTCGGCAGCACTCATCTCGCGATGACAGTCCATGGTAATGCGGTTAACCTTCAGGCAAGGTAGCGACGCATCGTATTAGTGAATATGATTTTGGTAGCGCAATTTAACTCTAAAAGGAATGATTACAGTGAGAGGAACGAGAGAAAAGGGCACCAACGTGCCCTAGAAGAAGTTATTCTGCTGCATTACGGAAGTCACGTTTATTTATTATCTGTAATTGTCATTGCGAGACTTTTCTTGTTTCGGCTGCATACGATATACACTTTCTGCGGTATCGGTACAGGTTGTTGTTCAACTTGCGTTCCAAGGTCGGCAATAAGCATGATGGCGTCATGACAACTGTATGACGATGACACACTGCCGATGATGGAAAGGTAAATACTGAACGGCGCCAATGGAAAGGCAATGGCAGTATTACAACGATGGCTTGACCACAACGAGATGACGAAGGTATAAGAAAGACGACGGATGTATGACCAAAATGGTATGACGACAATTGGATGACAAAGCTGAAATTACGATGCTGGCTCCACCACGACGGAATGCCGAATATGCAACGAGAATGGGTTCGTGAGAGTGACTGTCTGACGGCAGTGCAATGAAGACGATGGCAAGACGGTCGCGGCGTTATCACGAATAAGTTAAGACAGCACGATTATCATACAATTACGGAGACGGAATGACGTCTTTAGAATGGCGCAGGCAGTATAATGACGACGGCACGAGAGGGAGTTGACGCGTCTCCATCCACGCGGATCCCCAATTGACCACGGGACGACGACGACATGACGAGTACGGCAACATGACGGCAGTAGAGTCGGATGACGAAGTTAGAAAGACGACCATGAAACCGACCGCATCACGACTGCGGTATGACAACGAATGCATGACAAGTGTACGACGATGTTGCGTTAACGATTCTGTAATGACAGCATGAAAAGAGTTGCATGACTACAATTGAACGATGACAGCGTTATCAGAATGCCGTTATGACAGTGAATGCATGACAGATGTATCACGATGACGGTGTGACAAGAGTCAGATGGCAAACGTGAAATGAGGACAATGAAACGACTGTGCCAGTATCACGACCATGAGCACTTACCTAGTGGCCCGAGCTATAAGAGAACTTAAAACACTGTGTCGGCGTAAAAGGCGTGACGAGTCAAATGACTAATCAGGAATGACTACGATGGACAGGCCGCAACGGCGTTGCGATGTTGGCAAGACAGCAAATGCATGAGGACTGTGTGATGACGATGGTGTGAACGTGAGGACAACGGCATGACGAGAGTCAAATGACAAAGCGGGAATGGCGATAATGAAATGACCACGATGACATCATAAACTTGATGACATAGCCAGTCGCCCTATCTGTACGATAACTTGGGCTACTGTGTTGGCGTAAGAAGTTATATAGATAGATGATTAGACAGGTGGATTGGTAGGCTCTTCAGGCAAATGTTTAGTTTGTAGAGTGGAACAACCAATTATACCAGTAATTAGCTCCAGTATGAAAAGAGAGGATAGTATTAGGCTAGTGAATTGATTATTGATGAATATTATGATAATTTGTTGTTGGATTAGGCTATCTACTGCCTACATTTAACAAGTGGTATCGAACTGCACAAAAGCAGCCGAAAATTTTGAAAGGTTTCAGAAAACAAAGCTATCAAGTTTACAACTCTGTAACTCAACAATGAACAGTAATATCACAATTATGCGTATTGCAGCTAATAGTACATCTAAAGAAGACAAAATTAACACATTACACACGAATCTAAAAAAAACTTTATAGCATGCAAACACCGCTTTCGCGGTACCGCTGTACATAATGTAACAAATCCACATGAGATATACAATGACGTATCAAATTTGCCCGCTTTCGGTGATGAAGTGTACGCCATTTACAGAACCGCGACATCTGTTCTTGATGCAGAGCTATTAGTTTGTGAACTTCGTGCTTCTATTTCTTTCAAACTTTCAAACTAGTGAATTAAAAAAAAGTCTGGTCTTGAATCCAAATTTCGCTTCAACAATCACTAGAATTTATCTTTTCCTCTCAAATGCAACACAATTCATTAAAATTGATCCAGGAGTTATCTCACAAAATCCTTTTTCCGTTTTACATGTATTTGAACAGGCCGCGTCGGAGTTGGGCCCGAGCTAATCCTTCCTCTTAAGTCGCGCCTATTTCACTTGACCGTTGTAAGATGGTGCACACTGTGACTTGCTGCAGAATACGCGCGACGGTTGCTTAGTGGCTGTGGTGTTGGACTGCTAGGCACGTGCTCGCGGGATCCAATCCCGGCCACGGCAGCCGCATTTCGATCGAAGCTAAATGCCAAAACACCTGTGTACTTAGATTAAGCTGCACGTTAAAGTGCCGCAGGTGGTCCCCCCCCTCTACGGCGTCACTCATAACAAGATCGTAGTTTCGGCACCTAAAAGCCCACAATTTCTTTTACTTGCTGCAGAACGATGCAGTCCTCTACCACAAAATCTTGGGTTAGTGTCATCGATGAGTCGCTGTTTAGAACATGGTGCTTCATGAGCCTAATAACCAGAGATATCGAATTGCGTGTCACCATGGAAGGACGGGCGACCCGTGCAGGTTTGCCTGCAATGTCCATCTCAGCTTGCACTCGCGTCCGGTGGCCATCTTGTATAACACTTCAGACTTGTTCCTGGACGCGTCCAACCGCACGCCAGATTCCATAAAGACGCATGATAGATATGCACAGAAGTCTTTGATGACGATACAAGAACGCAGTTTGCGTGCCGGCGCGTAAGATCAAATCCATATGTGCGTAAAGATCTATTTCCAGCGATGCCTACCGTGCCTGTGCGGATCATTTCTAGCGGTCTTGCACATGACGTTGTCATTCTGTATTCCTTGCATGTCTGCGCTTGGACTGCACTTGGACTGCTCTTTAGAAGCGGCCGAAAGGTCTTCCATTCTGTCGTAACAATGTCTTGGGCAGGAACACAATTGCTTTTTGTTGCATTCCCTGTTTTGTGTTGTCGGGTGTTTCTTTGACGCTTCCAATAACGCCGAAAGCGGTGCCCTGCAGGCAGTGATTGCGGTGCGCCGCGCTGCTTTGGTTCTGATAGTCTGTGCATTGATTTAGGCTCAAACCTCACATTTCATGGAACTGCTTGTTATTATTTACGGACATAGGCATGACCCTTTCACGCGCTGAAGCCTTCCTGTGACAATTCTGACTCGTGCGTCTGGCCTGCTAAGCTGGCTCACTCGAGTTGCCACCTCGTGGCTGTTCGTGCGAAAGCGAGCAAACACTTTCAGCCTTGCTGAGGGTGGGCGTTTTCGTAGTCGGCTTTTCCACGTTTCCTCAAAGCGCATAATCGTTTAACTCTGTTCGGATGCTCTCACAGCCCCATTGAGAATTACTAGGAAAAATATGTGTTGGGGCAGCTTCCATGTTTACAGCTTCACTTTCAGGAGTTCTGTTTGCGGTAGTTGGTGTGGCGCTATTTTCGGTTTCCTAGCATTTGCAGTAGAAGCAACACCTTGTCGTAATCATCAGCTGGCAATAGGAGCAGTGCTCTCTCGGCAGGCTCTCTTTACACATTGGTAGACTCAAGTAGTATGACCCGACTACAGGTGATGTTTCGAGGTCTCAGGGAATTTCTCCAGCAGCAAAGGCAGCGACTGATATTGCTGACGCGAAAGCCGGGTCGCTTTCTATGCGGTAGCTGCGCGTGAAATAGGCTGTTTACATTTCTTCTGCAACTGTCATAAAGCTGTCATCAGAGCTGCTTCGCAGCTTGCGTGCGCTTTGGCGCCAGAATCGGCCCAGAAGCTACCTGCCCTTGCAAATAATTGTGCTGGAGACTCATATGGTCTGACCGCGACTCTAATTAAAATAAGGGTATGGCTGAGCTTCTCCTCAAATTTGAACGCCTTATTGAAGTCTATTCCAAATTGGTGGTAGACATGGATGATGCAGCCAAGCACATGGACGTCTAGCAGGATTTCATTTTATTGTGTTAGCACGTAGCACGTAGCACGTAGCACGTAGCAATTCTTAAGGTGCCCGTGCTTCAAGACGCTGCAGCTCCGGCGCCTCCACGTTGATGCGAATGGCTTCGAGGCGGGCCAACTTATACGTCTCAATCAGGCTCACCAGCGCTCGCTCCATGTCAGGCGACGATTTCGTCAAGTGCTTCGCATCTGACGTCGTCAGAGTACTGGGACAGCATGTCGATTCTCGGTTTCAGAGCACCAGATGTAGTACATGGGACAACAGCAGAAGCGATATCTGCTCCAAGGCTATCGAGGCCATTGTTAGTATTATCTTTTACCAAGATTGTGATGCAGACACACGACTTTAACTGTAGATAATAATGACGGAGATTAAACCCTAACGTCTCTTGTAGCAAGTGAGAGAGCCAGCGCCAGTGGGCACCGCTCGTGCGCGGCGCACCTTCTTCCTCTATATCTGCGGCACAGTTCCGGCGCGAAAATTTGAAATGCAAGAAGCACTTTCGAGGAAGTAAGCTGTTTCAAGACCTCAGTACAAACACCGGACTAATGTCGCAAGTCATTGAGCTGGCACATTCAGCGGCAGTTCAAGTGATGACAGGAGCAGGAGTCTAAGTAACCACCTGGGCAGCGACTCAGATGGGGACCTGATGATCAATCCGGGTGATGGCCGTAGAAGAGATCATTGTGTTGGCTTGACTGTCCATTGTCAGTGTCAGGTCCTGAGTGTCAGGTCCTGATTGTCAGTGTCAGTGTCAGGTCCTGTTCCTCGACCTTGTAGTACGAGCTCTCTTTGCTGTGTGACTTGTCATGAACCTCTTAATATACCTGATGCTGTCTTGCTCCCCTAGCTCGCAATTGCTCTCGTTGCTGCATCAGCTGCGCCCTTCCGTAGTGGGTGTCCTTGCCCTGCGAGCGCAATTTGTGGTAGCTCAGCGGCACAACCTCTGATTGTGTTGACTTTCTGTGTTTGACCGTTATGCACCAGTGCTCATACCGGAAAGGCGCCGCTATGCAGCTGCGTCCTGACGTATTTGCTCATAGTCGTGCTCTTATGAATTGTTGAATTACTTTTCGGAGAAGATAGTCTACGAGAACTGCCACACCTTGTAGGGACTGGCAACTTCTGGCGCTTGGAGTTCGTCTGCGGTGGTTATTTTAGGTGGCGTTCCCTCATCGACAACCTTGCAACTCTTGAGTTTCTTGTACTCGCCTGCTTTGTTCTTTGCTTTTCCCTTGGTGTTGTCTTTGTCCCTTTTCTGAATGTCGTTGGCTTCCTCATTCTCCTTCTGGGGTATAGGATCGGCTGGTTGCCTGCAATCGGCAGCCTCATATGGGAGCTTGGCAGACAATGATAAAGCTATGAGGCCGTCTATGATCTTTCCATGAGAGGAGGAACCTAGTACTAGCTACCTCCCTCAGTAATGTCCCGTCTTAGCAATGCATTCAGGTGCACAATGAATAACTCTCCACTTTAATTAGGGGAATTGAAACATCCACCCAATCATAACAATTGCTACAAAGGAAACCAAATCGTAGCAATTGCTACGATTGGGTGGATGTATCATTCTTTCTTAATTAGTTACTTCTGTCCACCTGGCCGGTTTCCGCAGAATTATTACGTCAAACTCTCCACTTTCACTGGTGAAACTACTGTGGGAGGCTCTTCATTGCGATAGAAGGGTGATGTGCTTCGCACAGTGGAATCTTTCGCAACGTTGTGCAGCGTTTCTGGGAATGTGCAACCAAAAAGTGTTCCCACTGCTGTAACCTGTGGCGATAATAAAAGTATGCAACCTGTGGCGACATTTTTGTAAATATCGGAGCTAATCAGGATGCTTGTCCTGTTTTCGAGGAAAGTCGGTGACTCAGGGCTTTTTTCAGTAGTAAGAAGACCGATGTGTGTCAACCTTGAGTGATCTCGCCATTGATTGCTAAGCTGGTCACAGCACGTATTCGCGAAACGTCTAGGACCTCTATTGTTGTCGGGTCGCATTTGACGTGGCTTCAGTTTGGGACTACCAGCAGAACATGCAATGGTGAAAGAATGTTGTGTCCTCCCGAAGGTGAATGGGTTAATGCGCTCAGTGCCACGTACAGGACACTTCAGGTCGCGAGCGATGTCCTGCCGAGTGAAAGTACGTTGACTTCAAGTGTCCAGAAGGGACAAAAGCAGCATTGTCCTCGCCTGTTCGACAGCCAAGCTTTGCCGGTCTGTAGAAGTATGGGCATGAGTCCGGTGCCACTCGTCGATACAAACGTGGTTCCAGATGGCGTGACTACAAAATCTGACGTGCGCTCTTGATGTGCTTATTTGGAAACCCGTAACCCGCACTCTCTCACTGGCTCTGTACTAAACGAATACGCAGTCCAGCATTGTCAAGTGGTGACCAGCACAGTGGACGTGCGGCATAATATTGTTGGTTCGACATTAACTCACAGAGAGAATGAAGCGAAAGCAGCGTCTTCGCTGTGGGAGTCCTCATCACTTTTCTTGCGGAGGACGCACCTCGGATCTTGCTTTATTCGTGTGGTTTGATGCTTCGCACAACTAGGTACACGCGTGCTGGGCTGCTCTCGACTGCTCTCGAGCAGAGGCGAAAAGTAGGCACAGTTACAGAGACTGGGATTCACATTCGTGAGGCTGCTGACTTGTAACTGAGCTGGATACATGACTCGTTTCGACAGTGGCAATACCGTGTGGCGTTATATTGATTCAATGCTAAATGCATTACCATCGACAGTCATCGCGAGATTGATTGTGCGGAATTTTTACTAGCTGGCCCTCCTTTATTGAAACTGCTGCAGTGTTGGTGTGGTTTAACAAAAGAGCCTCTTCAGGCCACTGATGGTACTGGATACTAAGGTCAGGTGGCATGGTTCCTAGAACAACTTGTACATGAAAGGAGAGTAATAATCTAGTGAAAAGACAAGGCTCTCCAGTGCATTTGTGAGGAAGGTTAGCTCATCATATTGATTCCGTAGTTTATTCATGGTGTGTGAACTACGAACAGGTGGCATTGCTAATAGGTGGCGCCAAAAATCACCGTCCAGCATGTCGCGGCTACCGAACTTGTCAGAGTTCACCTTTATGGCTGCATCGTAGCTTGCCTTCTGAAGCGGATTGCCTCCATTGCCGTCTTAGCTGACCCGATCAGATACGTAAGCAAATAGTTGAATTTCTCGATCTTGGTCAGGGAGTCACTGCTGTGAATGCTTGCCTGGTGCTGGCCACAAAAGTATTGCCACTAGCGCCATTCCTCAGAAGAGCTCTGTATGTGCAGCTTAGGCAGGGAAAAGCGGGGCAACAGCGTCACTGGCGAAGCTCCGGAGGAGAAGAAAGGGGCAGCTTTTTGTGGCGTCGATCCTGTATGATTTGCGGCGGATTTGATGGATACTAGAAGGGCCAGCTGGCGGTGTCCTGTGGTGAAGCGCTCACTTGCCGTGGTAAAGATGACCTTTTGGTCATAGTCGAAGGTTGTATTCAAGTTTGCCTAGAGGTAGGCATTCGTGAGCGTGTCTTGGATCAGTCGGTTGAATTTGATGAGCTTTGCCTGCTTCACTAAATGAGTTCATGCCGCGCACACATAGAAGAGACCTTATCTGCGAGGAGGGCATCGGTCGTAGAAATGGCCTGTTTGATGGCTGCCCTAACGAAACGGCACATTTTGCGTCTAATTGGAGAGTGCAGGATCCAAGAACGCTGATCGTGCATCCGTACCCAAGGTCAACTCCAGACATGCGTAAATGCTTTTTGTTCCGACAATAGCCTCCATGGTCTTTCTCGATCAACTTTCTCAGTTGCTTCTTTCTCATCGACTACATTGCCCAGCACAAACTTAACAACAATGCTGTGGAGCTCGCCTTTTAAGGGCGTCGGGTATACTTGCTCGGCAAGTCTACTTAAGAACCATGTATTTGATAGTATGACTGATTCTGCCTCAAGTGAGCTCCAAGGTGACCTCTTCTTTGATGCGAAAGCATCAAGTGGCCCACTGAGCGAAAGCACCGCAGGCTGCTGCTGCTGCTTGCTGACTCGGGGGCCCGTACGGATATGGTGGCTTACTCGGAGCGGAAGACTGGAAGGAGCGCGCAGAGGTGTTCAATTTGACATTATAGCTTTCGCATTCATAAGTGATAAGAAGGGCTTAGGTGCCTTCGGGCATTTTTATAAGGTATAGTGGGAGAGGTTGGCATCAGTACGAGGTATTAGCTACTCCTCGTCACATGGAAAACAAAATGCAATTACAAAAACCACTGTAGAATACTGCTTGCAGTGAGGCGGCATGGAGACAACGTTCTGAGCGGGAGTCTGGGAAGCCGCGATCTCTAAACATTCACCAGATTGTAAGTAAGTACGAGCACTTCAAATGGTCCAGCGACACAAACATAAGCTCAGTTGCCCAGGCGAGGGGAAGAAACGGAAATGCAGATGCATATCACAACACATAATTATTGGAAGTATAAACGAGGTAAGACTGACACGACGCATGAATTACCTGTAGCATTGCGACTTTTGTGTCAGAAGATACTGAAATTTATTCGAATCCTGGGATATTAGTGCTAGACACCTTTCGTTCAACATGTCATAGATAGTAGACGATGTGACAATTGATGCGTGAAGAGGGAGTTGTGATACTTTTTTGTTTTCATTGCATTTGCTATCACACGTTTCGTTACAGCGTGCCAGCCAAGCAACTTAAAAGCACCCGTGCTTTCGTGTGAACACATCGTCATCAGACCTATTGCGTACGGATTTAAATTAAAATCAGGTAATACCAATTTTGCCCTATTTTGTATATTTCTTGTTCAGCCGTCTAAGCTTTCACATCTAGAAAAAGCATTTGTTTGAATTTAATGCTATAGTTATACCATATATACTTAGGGTGGATAGAAAGCTGCTGTATATTACCGTTCAGGGTCAAACTTTTTCGGTTCCGGCCACAGCATGGGATCGTAGTGCACATCGAGAGTGGGAACGGAAACGTTCATGCCTTTCAGGATGCGAATTCCATTGCACTCGTAGTCCTCGTCACATACCCTGCGCACCGAGCTGCAAAGACACAGTTATTTTTGGATGTTGAGTGAAACATCCGTCCAGCTATTCGCTTCCAATGCAGCCAAAAGCCACCTGGCATAAGGGAAGCAAGCACAATTCTCTGGTTTTACGGCTTCAGTGACTGTAATTTCGCAGGTCTCTAGTGCACGAAAAGAAGAAACCTATGCCTTTTTTTCAATAGGGGTGCTGTCATTTACCTCAATTTATTTAGCGCCGATGAAGCCCAAACAATGGTAATAAAGGAATACGGTACGGAAGGGACTAGCGGACGAACGAACTTTAAGAGTTCAAAACGTGGATAATTAAGGCTTGAACCTTGCTTTTCACTGCAAAAGTGACAGTGGTTATACATGGCTCAAGAACGCGGAGTTTTTTGGCCTAGGAAATAAAATATTGGGCTTGAGATATTCGAAACGATGGCAATCGGCAATAGCTGAGCACTTATGTGCGTTAGTGTGGCCGCGGTGGCACATTTGAGCAACGACGCAAGTTTCATGGGTTGCTAGAGCTAAGCTGGTTCATCATTCACATCTGTCTTATTTTATGATCGTTGTACCAGTTCTTCGCTGGATTAGTAAAGAACGGTATAAACAACAAGCGGACGGCTGGAAATGTGCATAGACAAATGAATGCTACTCAAACTCTAAAGGTGGAGAAACGTCTATGCAAGGAAATGTTGGCATCTGTTGAGTATATCCACGAAACTACGAAGAAAAAATAGTTAAGGTTCCTCTAAAAGAAAGCATGGCAGTCAAAGAAAAAATAACACTATACCTGGAACTCATTTTGGTTATAGATGACGTGTTACACAAAAACAATGTTCGGTACCTGTTAAGCGTTCTGTCAACGCGCGTAAGCATCATTCAACCACTAAATTTTTCAGCTAGAGTCGGTGGCGAGCCTAAATAAAGCGTTATACATGCATATGTCGGTGCTGCCATGTATTTACCTTTTCCTGTAGGGGTGTTGAGTAGCGAAGGATATTGTTGTCCTGGTTCATCTCTGGATATTTGTCATCTGTATCTTTTTACATAGAGCACTCGTATAATGACCCACGTCGTTTTGGCACATAAAATGTGAAAACCTTCGAAGTGGCTGAATGAATTTTCGTGGAAAAATTACGCTGAAGCTTCAGTCTTTATGAATACGCACAGACAGCGGAACTAAATTTCTTGAACAAACAGTTTTTTGCGAAAGCCTCGCAGCATGCATTATGCTGCAACCCGCTGCGTCCTAGCGTCATTGATAGTAAGATAGATAGTATTTGGCCACCTAGGTGTGCCCTCATTGACGGAAATGAAAACTTCTCACCGAAAACTTTCCAAGTGAAGCAATCAGAAAAAAATTACGCTAGGAACCTTGCAAACTTTGACACAGACAATTACCAAACTGGAAAGTAGCATCTTACCCTGGAAGCGAAGGATAGAGTCTCAGGGTTTCTGACAGCACTTGGCCCAAGTACGTGAGTTCAGCGAGGCCGTCGTATGTGAGCTCCCCCTGCACAGTGGACAGTAGCAGTATGGAATAACCATGCTCAAAATGACGCCATAATATGTGCTCAATAAAGAAGGCAAACTGCTTGTTAAATGGCAGCAGACGAAATAGAGATAAAGTGAACGAATAGAGGAGAAAACAACACTAGTAAGGGCTGGACAATCAACGTAGTCGAAATGCGTGATTCGGTATGATTAGACTCATTGGAATGATTACTCAAAGTGAAATGTTACTCCCGATGAATAGCTCTAATAACTAAATAAGAAAGTACGAAAAAATAAACTATAAGGCGTAAGAACCCTGATTACAAAAAAGTAAAAGCATACAGGCTTTAGTAAAAGGAATACAGGCTGTGCGTTAATCCACCAATACCTAATTGAGGCCTGTGTGTGACATAAAATAGTTAAAAAGAGTATGTCGCGCGCAGAGAGTTAGCAAAATTCCTTCATTGTCAGAAAACAACTCGAAACTCAATGCAATCAACAAGATAGAGGTTTAGAATATTCTTCCACACATTTTTTTGTTATTACGAAATGCTTACACGCGTGCTAGGAGCTCGCGAATGCAAAATAGGCAGGTTATTTATTCATTTATTTATTCAAAATATCTCAAGGACCTTGTACACAGGGTTTCAGATGAGGGGTGGGCAGAGTTGATGTTTACAAAGTTAGTTGATGCTTACAAAGAGGGACTCAACGGCGGCTTTGAACTGAACAGGGTTGACGTGAAGTACGATGCTTGAGGGAATATTGCTCAGTCAATGGCTGTCTTGAAAAAGAAGAAATACGAGCTATGCGAACGACTATGAACAACGGTGGGCTGTAGCGTCCTTAATTGACTTTTTGGCAAAGGAACTTCGTCTGATCACACCGTCTTTATTTCTCGCTTGCTTCATTAAACGGCGCAGTCATGCTTTATAGTGCAGCAGTCATGATTATCTGTGTAAAAGAGCTCAAGCCATAGTGCGTGTTCGCAGAAGGATGGAGAATTGGGTGAGTTAGTGCTGGTTTAACTTCTTGAAGGGGCAGCGGAAGACGACAAATACAGAAGGCAAGAACACACTGGGCAGCGATGAACTCACAACTAATTTTATTCGAAGGCATACACAAACTTATGTACTGCAGTCCATAGCCACGTGCTCTCCCATCAATGGCGTCATTATCAATGCGCAGGCAAAAACGCAAAATGCTGTAACCTAATGCTACACTATGAGGCTGTTTAAAAATTCAAATTCACTGTCATACAAATTTAACGATGGCATGCTTACAGCACCCGATGCTTTATTCCTGATATAGTAGACCTGAATAATATCCCTCGTAGTGTGATTTCTGTGCGCATAAAGTACTGTGGTGTCTTCATAGACTGGAGTGCACCCATGCTCAGAGCAATGCCGCACGACATGCGAGTAGACATTACTCGTTAGGGAGCGCCTATACTCAGACAATTTAATGTTCAGGCATCGACCTGTATGGCTGATACAGACGTGGCCGCAGGAAAAGGGAAGCTCGCAAACAACTCCTATTCTACAGTGCACAGGCGCGTACATGTGCTCAACAGTGCAGAATTTCCCAGCATGAGTGGAGGCAGCCTGGGCAAACTTCATATCAATCTTGCAGCAAATTTTGATCATCTTGTTACGGGCAGAAGAAACAACCTTTACATCAAACCTGCCTGCTGCATTTCTGAGGCTGTGTGATAGTTTATATATATATATAGAATTACAACCAGTTTTTTCTTCTTGTCGGCAGGCTCTTCATTATATATTGTTGTGGGTGCTCCTAATTTTACAAGCTTAACAAGCTTCTGTACGGTCATGCGGATAGCATCCTCCCGAAAACCTGCCGCTCTCAAACACTCCAGTTGTGTTAAGAAACTCTCAGAAGTCTGGTGAAAACACGATTTTGAAAGTGCGGAAAATAGAACAGAAAAAGCAATGCCATTTTTTCACACCTTCGATTGTGCGGAGTGAAAATTTAAAATTGTTTTTTCTGACTTTGGGCAATACATCCAACACAAATGCTTATGAGTTAGTTTAGGCCTGGTATCTAAAACGTGCAGCTCGTTCTTATCTGGCACTTGATGTGTGAAATCAAACTCTGAGCCTCATTTGTGGGATACTTGAAGTGCATCATCAACCATTTGTTGTAAATTAGTATTCTTCACAAACATCAGAAAATCATCAACGTACCTTACTACTTTGAGTGATATGTTGTCTAGGTTAGATTTTATATTTCCATGAACCCTACATAGGAAAATTTTAGTTAGTACCGGAGCAACTTTGAAGCCATTGCAAATGCCAGATTTTTTTTTTCGGTATAAATTGCTTTCCGTTGAAGAGCAATTGAAGTTAAGTAAGAAGAGAGAATCTCGAGAAAACTACTAAAATATACACCACAGCTGCTAGAAAATTTGAGCTCATCCTTGTTCTCGGTGATACGGAGTTTAACACTTATCATTAAATCGTCATGTTGAATGGTATAGTACATTTCTTGAACATCGATGTTAAAAATATTGCAATCACCAGGATTAGATTGAACGAGGAACCCGATGAGTTCATCCGAGTATTTTACCACAAAAGGATCTCTGATCCCCACTGATTACAAATGCCTTTGTAAGTAACCAGAGGCAACCCGCTGCCACGTATCCTTTTGCCTGACTATTGCTCGAAATGGAATGGCCGGTTCGTGGGTCTTTGCTGCAAAGAAAATATCAAAATTAAATCTTTTTGCTTTTTTTACTGATTAAGCTAGCTGCTCAAGTTGTGGCTGTGGTGCAGCGACAGTGCGCACTCGTTTAACTTTAGCCGGCTTCAGATCTATTGCTCTGAAATTCTTTCCTATTGCATCTAAAGCTTTTTTGCAGGAGATACTCCTTGGCACCACAACAAAAAAACATTCCTAATCAAAGGTCCCAATGTGAAGGCTTCTACTCACAGCATACTCTACGCAATCGTTTACAGTCTTATTCTTCGAGCGCCCCTCTCCTGATTGTCCGAACATATCCCCACACACTCAGCTAAGAAGCGCGGTCTTTCTTCTTTGATGAACCGGTGGGTTACTCTCTTAGCCATAGTCATCTTCTCCGGCGGGGTGAGGCTTGGCTTGTGGGCATATTTTCGGGCAAAACCAATGGTTCGTCCCAGTAACAGTACCAGTATACCTGTACCAACTCGCCCAAATGTCGATCCTTCTACAGTATATTGACACGTGTACTTGTATATCTCTATCGGGTGACCACGTTTCACCGCCTAACAGATGTTATTGCACAGCGCTGAACGCGCCTGCATGTATTGGAAGTTTCTCGAAAGTTATCGATGGTTCTATCCGCTGTCTATTTTTACCGAACCTTGTATTATCTGATTTGATCGCGTGACGCGAATGGTGTAGAACTTTGTGAAAGACACGCGCGTCCAGAGCAATTAGTCTGGGACATTCCACGACTGACGTATAAAATCCGACGCGCTTGAGCCGCCTACGAGATTTTCAGGATCGCCGACTGTTGTCCCCGTTCTTTAAGTGTAGCCTCTTTTTTTGGGCACAGGTTCGCCCAATGAAAGTTAATTTCGTCTTTCACAGGATTGCTACTGTGTTCTTTATACGGGTCACTAGCACGGGACAATATTTCTATTACATCGGGCTCTTTTACTAGTGCTAACAGCTACGACCTGCAGAAGCCAAGTCAGCTCGCGTCTATGATGTCTGTATGCGTATGCAAGAGCAGGATCCTTTCATGGCACGCTCGATACGCTCTGTGCCCCCGAGAAGTGCAGTCGTTGAGCGGCTACCTACAACCATTGACTGATCATACCAAAAGGATTTGCAGATGTCGGCACGCGGAATGGATGAATCAAGCCCGATACCTCACAGATTTTCTTTGTACAACCTGCTGGCAGGAAAAAGACAAAGACAAGAGCAGAACGGACTTCCTCGAGTGGCGTAGGACATCTCATCATATAGCCGAATGGATGTGGAACACCGCTGGGCCTACGCTTTCAAAACCACAAATGAACATGCCCGATGCAAAAGTGTTGGTTTGCGGCGACAAAGCTTTACCAGAAAAGCATAAAAGAACCCTTGGTCTTGGCGTAGAATCTGCCACACAAGCCAAGCCTCATCCCACCGGAGAAGGTGACTATGGCTAGGACAGCCGCCCACCGGGAGACCGAACAAGAAAGATGACGCTTTATTGCTGAGTTTGTGGATGTGTCGGGACGGTCAGGAGAGAGGCACTCGAACAATTGCACTCGAAAACGATTCTGTAGAATATGCTGCGAGTAGAAACCTTCTCATTTTGACCTTTGATAAAGAAGGTTTCTTTGTTGTGCCAGATAGTATCTTCTGCAGAAAAGTGTCAGATGCGATGAGAAATAATTTCAGAGCAGTAGATCTGAAGCCAGCTAAGGTTAAGGAGCGCAGCCAGAACCTTGAGCAGCTAGCTTCATCAGCCAAAAATGCAAAAGGTCTTAATTTGCATATTTTCATCGCAGCAAAGACCTGCAAACGTGACATTCCATTTCGAGCAATAGTCACGCAAAAGGATACGTGGCAGCGGCTTTTCTAGGGTTACTTACAAATGCATTTGTAATCATTACTGATCAGAAATCCTTTTGGGGTAAAAAACTGGGTTGAACTGATCAGCTTCCTTGTTCAATCTAATTCTGGTGATTGTAATATTTTTAGCATCGATGTTCAAGACCTGTACCATAAATTTACACATGACAATTTAATGATAAGTGTTAAACAGTGTATCACCGAGGACAATGATAAGCTCAAGTTTTCTGGCAGCTCTGGTGTATCTGTTAGTAGTTTCCTCGAGATTCTCTCTTTTTACTTAGCTTCAACTCGTGTTGAAAGGAACGGAAATTTATATCAACGAAAATCTGGCATTTGCAATGGCTTGAAAGTTGCTGCGGTACTAACTAACATTTTCCTATGTAGGGTTGATAGAAATATAAAATGTAGCCTAGACAACCTAACAATCAAAGTTCTACGGCATGTTGGCGATTTTCTGATCTTTGTGAAGAATACTAATTTACAACAAATGGTTGATGATGTACTTCAAGTATTCAACAAGTGTGGCTAAGGTTTAGATTTCACACATTAAGTTCCACATAAGAACGAGCTACAATTTTTAGATACCAGGCTTAAACTAACGGATTAGCATGTGTGCAGGATGTATTGCCTAAAGTCAGAAAAAACAATTTAAATTTTCGCTCCGCACATTCGAAGATGTTGAAAAATGGCATTGCTTTTTCGGTTCTATTTGCAGCACTTTCGAAGTCGTGTTTTCACCAGACTTCTGAGATTTTCTTAAAACAACTGGAGCGTTTGAGAGCGGCAGGTTTTCGGGAGGATGCTATCCGCATGACCGTACAGAAGCTTCTTAAGCGGGTAAAATTTAGAGCACCCACAAGAATAAATATTCAAGAGCCTGCCGGCAAGAAGAAAAAACTGGTTTTAATTCCGTATGTACATAAACTATCACACAGCCTCAGGAATGTTGCAGGCAGGTTTGATGTAAAGGTTGTTTTTTCTGCGCCTAACAAGATGATCAAAATCTGCGGTAAGATTGACAGGATGTTGGCCCGGGCTGCCTCCACTCATGCTGGGAAATGCTGCACTGTTAAGCACATGTCGCCGCCTGTGCACTGTAGAATGGGAGTTGTTTATGAGTTTCCATTTTGCTGTGGTCACGTCTATATCGGCCATACAGTTCGATGCCTGAACATTAGATTGTCTGACCATAGGCACTCGCTTAGGGGTAATTCCTACTCACATGTCACGCGGCATTGCTCTGTGCATGGGTGCACTCCAATCTAAGAAGACACCAAGATACATTGCGCGCATAAAAATCATAATACGAGGGAGATTATTGAGGCCTACTATATATCAGGCAAAAAGAAACGCGTTGTGTAAAGATGCCATCGTTAAATTTGCATGACAGTAAATTTGAATGTTTTAAACCGCCACATAGCGGGGCATTAGATTACAGGACATTGCGTTTTTGCTTGCGCACTGATAATGACGCCATCGATGGGAGAGCACGTGGCTTTGGGTTGTAGTACATAAGCTTGTGTATGCCTTCGAATAAAGTTAGCTGTGAGTTCAGCGCTACTGGTCGCACGCTACAAGGGGCAATAATTTGTTTGTAAATTTTCGGAATTTTTTAAATGGCGGAGTTATGAAAATCTAAGCATCACGGCAAGTTTTATAAGAAAGAGCAGTAGCTAGGAAAATGCGTTATTTGAGTCTGAAAAATGAACAAGCAACTAACAAACAAACAGAAAAGGTTCCAGCGACAGAAAATAAATTGCGGGGAGACAACCCCTGTAAAAGCGTTCATGTTTGTACATGACATTCAGGCATTGTTTAAACTTCTTGTTATTGTCGTGCATCTTTCTTGGCTTCTCTTGCTTTGAACACGACTTTTATTAGTGGATTTAAGTTGTAAGAAAACCCGGATCAAATTCACAAAGCTTTTCATACGTAAGTGATATTTCTCAGTGACCAGATACCTTCAATAATGACATGATGCGCAAAACAAGATTGGCTAACATATTTGGTCTTACGAGCAGTTGTAGCATGAGCACGCATTTGTGAATACAGGCCCTTATTACGAGACACGTTTTAACAGGCCTTTTTAGCTACGAAGCAACGCGTTCAAAATAATATCTTGTGTAATTTTTCTGACGTTCAGCTCACGATCTCTCACCAATACCAGCACATTTACCCAGGATTTGTCTGTGCTTCGTCGCATTCGTCGGAACTGACAAAGTATATGCATTCCAGTCGCCCTACGCTCACCTGAATAAGGTATTTAGCGCACGAGTAATTGGTTAGTCCAATAACCAAAGATTAGGTTCTTCGTGGCGTGAAGATAGTTTCTATACGCATCTCCGCTACTGATATGAAATCGAAAATTATGCGAACGGCGAATAGGTAATGAAGATAAGTGATCTTTTTTGTGCATTTTTGAAGAATACGATGAACATAAGTGCAATAAAATTCAATGGACGATACTAAATAGGCAAAATAGAGAGCGCTAATATATATACAAGTTGCCTGACTCCGTATTTGCACTACCTTTCTGCGGTCGTAATGCCACATAGTGTGTTTTTCTTATTAGGCGGGAAATATAGTAAATACGACTCGCAAGAAGCGCGTACCTCTTTCTGGAGTAGGGCTTGAACTTCTGCTCGAACTTTGTCCTGCACTTCTTGGTGTTCAGCGAGCAGGTAAGACGCGAAGGCCAGCGGTGAAGCTATGTTGTCGATGCTGCAGGCCAGAAAGAATGGTGTGAGACATAACTTTGTATTTAACGCTGCTTTAGAAATGGCACATCTCTTTCGTCTGAAAGAACAAATCATCGGACTCAACATTCTTTGAGTAGGAACTCTTTAATTGTTGAAATCAGACTCAAGCGAGAAGGAATCGGTAGCTCGAACACTGTAGATACTTAAAAACCACAAAAGGCTAAGAACACAACAGCATGAAAACCCCATTCCGGAACGAGCTTATTGAAGGCTTGCATTGTACTATTCATTACTGATATCGCGGTCTTCGGCTTCATTGGAATGTCGTCAGTGCAGAGTTTGCACGTTCGCGCTGCTTCATTTAGCAGATAAAACAAATTGCGGGGTTCACTATCCCTAAGCTGTACAGTGGGCTTGAAGCAATAATCGGAATATCTGCTGCATAATTTGGAATATGTGACACAAGATCGGGATAAAAGCAGCCAAACTGCCCTGATTATGTGCTCCATTCTTGACCGCTTTCTTTGAACAGTGGATATTTACCAAGTCTGCGTTATGTATATATATTCGTTAGCAGGAGCCTAGAGGTTCCGAAACCAGCGTTTTAGATAACAACACACGTATTTGTGAGTGAATCTACCTTATGATTGTTGCACTGGTTGCACCCTGTCATATCAAGTACGCTTCAAATCACCATAGTAATAAAAAAAGTAAGGGCACAAGAAACGACCAATCCTATCCATACGGGAAAATGGGGGTGAGCAAAACATGTCCTACGTGCACCTGACCTTCGTCACGGTTACGTAACCCACAGATAACGGTGCCGGAATGCTTCGGCCTCCCGCTCCCTCAGCTCGTGAACTTCTCGTTGCTTTGGGATTGCCTGGGCTCGGGCGGCTTTAGAGGCTGGATCGGCGCGCCGACGGTGAGCCCTTTCATGGGCCAGTTCTCGCCGCCGCTTGTCGAACGCTGCCCATTCATCGGAGGAACGCACAACGTGTGGCCGTCCCATCCACTTTCTGAGACATAACTGAACGGAAACGAAACCAGCGCAGTGCGCCCGGCAGCCTTGGCTGCCATTTCCTTCCCCGGCTGAAGCAAAACAGCTGATTGGTTGAGCGCGTGGCGTGAGCGCGCGCCTATGCAGCTGGAATACTTGCTAATGACTCACGCTCCGGTGCCGTCGCAGCTGTCACCTCATCAAACCGCAATTTCCCGCAGCTGCTCCACTCTGTAGGCAATTGAATTTTGGCGTGACCATATCACCACCGAAACTTGGCAGCCAATGGAAGCTTCACTTAGAAATGTGAAGCAGGGGTGCGATCGGAGGTCGTTGTTTGGCGCGTTCGTTGGGTTACCGGCGCGCGCGTTTGGCCTACTCTGCACCGACGTCGCCAGCCGCGGGGCGCGGCCACGTTTTTGGTGACGTCAAAATGACGACACGCTCCTGTCAATCACCTTGCCACCGAGCACGTCGTCTGCTAGGCGCCGAACACGACGGGAGTTGGGAAGTTTGGAGCGATCATCGCTCGTTACGAGACCGGCTTCGCATGGCGCGTCTGGTGGATTGGATTGGATTGGAAAAAAGTACTTCTCGCTGTGCGCGACACCACCTAGGAACGACGCAGAGAAACTAATAGTCATAGCTTGCAGTAGTCACGCGTACTGCTATTTGAAAACGTGTTTTAGCTTGAGAAGAAAAAATACATTTTTTTAGATAAAGGTTTCATTCCTTGGAAGACGAGAAATATTTCGTTTTGTAGTATACTCTCTGCAAGCAGACGACAAACGAGGGAAGTAAACTTTTGGGGAGTTCACCGCTTGCCTAATGGTTGCTCTCTCTGCCCAGTTCTCAGAAATTTTGCATACTGCCACTTTGTGACGTTGCAGAAACCGAACAGAACGCGTATCGAACAAAGATCTCCGATCGCGCCCTAGGTACGCTACATTAGAGGGTACGGCAAGGCGTTGTTGGTGGAAATCTTACCCGGCAACAATGCAGATAGCGGTGTTCGAAGCCGTCCTTAGCTCGAGTGGGTGTGACATCAGTATGCTCGATAACCGATGGCCTGGAAAGCAGCAGTAAAGCGCGTAAGGAAGTGCTACCAATTCAGCATCATATTTTCAATCATAGCGCAAGCTAAATAACCAAGAATAACAACACACAGACGGCACACAAAGACGAGCGCTGAGAGGTACGAGCAGTGTTATAAAATGCCGACTATGCCCCTAGCCACGTGGATCTACAAACTCAAGTGTGCAGAATGCAATTTAAACGTTGTCGTGGGTTAGCAGCGTCGCCTCGTGAATGCCAAGCAGCCATGTGCGCCACGTACGGCTCTTACTGCTAAAACGTTTTCAACGATTCTGCGGCTGCAGAACACAATACAGTTGAAGATCCCTTGCCAGTGACGAGAGAAAAAATTCAGTACGAGATGGCATGTGGTGTGGTGCCTGTGTAAACTGCCAGTGCCCATATATTCATGAATACTTTTGTTTTTCTTTGTGTGTGCTGGTGAAGCCCTTGGCGTGAAAGCATTGCACGTATTGGGATGCAAGTAATATCCACGCATCTACAAGCTGGATAAGCTCAACTTACCTCCATGTGTTATAAGTCCTCTACAGCCACGTAGTAAGGTACAACTTGAACTAACTTCAGCTGAAGAAATACGTCATATTTCCTGTGTATCATGCCTTCCTGATTGGGATGGCTAGCAGATCTATACGCGACACATGCAGCTGCGTGTGACGATGCATTAACACACAGAGACAAGATATGTGCCAAGCCTTTGAAAGACTGGACTATCCTACAATAGCAGAAGAAGAAACGTTCTAGAGCATTACTTACAGACGAAGTACGAGCATAACGCTATTTGCGTTGCTCACATTTCCGAGGTCCACGGACCAACATACTAGACTATCATGAAGCTGCCTGCTGCCGTTGCTTATCCCGATGGGTCGCGTACGAGGTTTAGTTCGTCTTTGATGCTGCCTCTATCTGTTTCTGTCCCCTTACTCCAGAGCAGGATAGTGAAGCACAACTACTTCCGGTCAACTTCCATGCCTTTATATACATCCTTGAGTTCTTGCGCACAGGACAGCCGTCTCAGCCAAATCACGAAGACACCCAGACGCGCCGAAGGTCTTTGGAAAGGGCGGAAACCAGCAGGGAACCTCATCTGCTTGCGCGTCAAAAGTTAGAAGGTTTCTGGAGCTCTTCAAGTGCTTTCAATTGTCGATTGCACAAGCTAGACCCTTTGCTACGGCTGCAACTGCCATATAACCTTTCCCTCGGGAGAATAACATTTGTTTACCGCTTGCTGCTGGGTGTGGCGGTCGCTCCTATCGTATGGAATTGGCCGAGAGCCCGATGTACAACTACTGTAGGTGGGAAGAAATTGTGGAGCGCTTATTGTGTATCTGTCCTCGTTACGACGTACAACGTCTTACTCTCCGGACAACATTAAAGCGACTGGACTCGGGATGGTTCGCTGAGTCGTAGATAATAGAACCGTGGCCACATCCGTCACTGGCACAAAAAGCCATTTGTGAATTGTGCAGTACTTGAAGTGCACTGGCCAGAGAGAGGTCATATAAGCCTTTTCATCAGGCGAGGAGAAAAGACGCGCAGCAAGCCTGTCCTCTCATTTGGCTTGCGCAATCAGGCGCGGCGCTGCTTGAAAGTATTGTGGCCACGTGCCACGGAACAATTTGGTGATATTTTGGCTCGTACTTTGTAAAATTTACGCTATGTCCGTTCATACAAGGTCGCCGGGTAACCAGCGTAGTCTTTTGGTGCATCGGTAACTGCAGTACGCGGACATATCTCTTGGGGGCGCCAACATGGGACGCGCATCATCAGCAGCGTGGAGGGTATGTGTTGTGAACTATTTGAGTTGTATCAGTTTTAATTCAACGAAGGAAACCTGCGTCTGTGTTTTGCTAGGAAATAGAAAATCTGCTCACTGTCTGATCACTTGGCCTAGGAAGTGAAACATAATAGCGCATGTTCGTGTACGGCCAACCTAAGGCTACTCCGAAACATCTAAGCACCAGGCGCTATCAAATATTTGTAATACACCGGTATTGTTCTCACGCATTCGAAGTGTAGCAGTCTTGAAATCACTATTATATGTTTAAGCTAGCTGCCTGTATGAGGCCGATGGCGCTGCTTAACACAGAGATCACTGCCCTTCGTGAACCAGCATGATACATATCTATGCTATGTTATATATGCTATGCTATGCTATATGTAAATATATATATATATATATATATATATATGCTATGCTCTGTAAATCCGTAATAGACGAGAAGGATTGCATAAGAAAACTGCCACAGCAATTTGTGAGGACAAAATTTTCGTAATGCGGGTGAGTACGTAAAGGACGAACAAAACCGAAAAAAATTGGTTATCATCCTCTTTATCGAAAAAAAAAAGAAAAAATGGGCTAACGTCGCCATAAGACCTCGCATGGTCATTCCGCACAACATTTATGAATCTATAGACGTTGATGCCGTACGCTTTGACCATGTGCTAAATAGAGCAAGGATATCGGCAATAGCTTCTACCACTGCTTCGGACGCTCGCGCAGTTCATAAACGGTTGCTTTGCTGGACAAGTGTAATTCACACTGTAAGGGTATGCTGTTGTCACAACCAAAACTATTTTATTCATGGGTGGAAAGCACGTCAACAGAACCAAGTAGTCATAAAATATAATCTACAGCTAAGAGTTTGAACGGTTGTCAATGTATAACAGCACAACTTCTACCGTAGCAGAACGGTACCCACGCTGTTACGATCATCGCGTATGTTTCCCTGCTCCCAAACTGCAGCTTTGAACTAAAAGAGAATACTGTTATAAGATCACATTATTCAATGGAGTTTTCAGAAATACTAAACGATATCCAAGGCTGATCGTAGGCTCAAACACGCGCGCAAACATCGCGCTGTGGGCTCCATGCGCATCAATGCCAGCAGAAAGTCTGGCTATGCCGACCTACACTACTTCAGTACTTCTCACAAAATCGTTTTGAACGCAGAAGACGCCATGTCACACAAAGGAGAAGGCGCCGGCGTGAAAGCAAACGCTAGAAACTAGTGCCGAGCGTATACCTGACATACAAACTGAGCGCTCGCCCAAGCCAGCTTGCCGACTGCCCATATATGGCGCCACTGCGCATGCGATATTAACACGTGAACTTGTTTAACGTTCCAGAGTGCTAGTGCCCGTGCGTCTTCCAGAAAGGTCTACGCTATTCGCGTCGCGCATACATGCAATCAGATTATACAAGGTTTGGTGACAACAAAGAGCGGGTAGAACCACCGATAACATTTCAGAAACTTCCCGCTACATACAGGCGCGTCCTGTGCTGAGCGATAATAGTTGTTAGACGATGAAACGCTGTCATTCAATAAACAAGTACACATGTCAATATGGCGGCGCCGATGAAAAAAAAAAACGGTCTCTATCGCCCCTGTACATCCTCCGATGTGCACTCAGTGCTCATGCTTTCCCTCTTTTCTTCTATCTATTCTCCCTTTTCCTTACCTCCAGTGTAGGCTAGCAAACAGGACGCTCGTCTGGTTGACCTCTATGCCTCTCCTTTCGTTGCTTTCTCTCTCGCGTACTCTCTTGCCTTCTCCAAACAAAATGAGATATCACAAAGTGGCCACGCTGAGAGAAGCTCCGGTTTTAGATTTTTGATTGAGTTCTCTTGAAGGAACTTCCGTTCGAGCGAAACGTTACTTGGACACCCGTGAAGGGCCGTTAAGGTGAAGTGTAATATAGTGGAATTATTCTGCTGAATCGCGCAATGCTAGGCAATTAGTGAACGCCAGCTCCGCTGACCAGTTTCATGGCAAAAATAAATAAATAAATAAATAAATAAATAAATAAATAAATAAATAAATAAATAAATAAACAAATAAATAAATAAATAAATAAATAAATAAATAAACAGAAACATAACATTGTTGGTAGTCATCAACACTTGCCTTCGATTTTTCCATTGCTCTTCCTTTCTTCTTTTTCCGAGTTTAACATCAACTGAAGTACGTCCTCCTTGGTGGGCTGTTAACACAGGCGATGCCGAACACATTTGAGGTGAAGAAAAAGCTCTCTCGTAAACAAGCGTACTTTATAATAGAGAACGGAAACGCCGCGGTGCTGGTGTGAAACATGTATGGGGCTCATTTTTAACACTAAGTCACAGTCTAAGGGTAATAGTTACACAACACTGGGAACACTAGGCGTCTTGCACTGCGTTGTCCTCATCGAAAATTGCAGACTCAAGAAAGCGAATACAATCAACTGCTGTAATATGTAACCCGGGTGTCGGCATCCCGTGAACAAGTAATACATGCTGTAAGTAAGGTAAGAACTGTTGTGCCATACATTTTATACAGGAGAAAAGCAAAGAAAGAAAGAAGTGCTCCTATTTATTTCTCTTTCATCACACGTTTTTGCACCTCGGTCACACTGGAGGAGACAATTTTCATCAGGCTAAGTCGCGCACCTAAGGATTTCAATTTCGGACGGCGAGCAAACCTTAGCAAATAAGTTTATGGCGTGAAGACGGGAATGCTTGACGGCTTCCTTGTCGAAAAAGGCGTCCTTTAGCAAAGCTCGGTGAGGTTTGCGGAAAAAGGCGCTAATTGGATATAGGCTATTATTTTATACTTTCAATACGAATCCAATAACGATTGCTATTTCATTTGTATTTAGTTACAGAATTCAACATTATAAACTGTCGACAGTTCGTTTCTGCTGAAACATAAGAGATGACACCGAAACGTAACAGATAGCAAAGAGAGAAAAACCTATGCGAGCGGTGAGTGTTGCGAATCATTCTTCCGCTGGAGAGCAGTGGTTTTTCTGCTGAAGAACTGGAGCTTGACGAATTGGTCGCATGATTTTAATTTTCCATTCATTTGACAGGAAATCGTCACCATTGGAGAGCTATTATTTCGGCAGTCATCGTTTGTGCACCTGTCACGTCCCGTTATCATGAAGCTCCTTGATTTTCAGGATAAGCTGCTGGTGCTGAAGAATTGCTGTAAACTAAAGAAAACACTAACTTTCGTGTTTTAAAATACTTCTCACCTCAGGTTCACAATATTCGCAAGAAGCTTTGGGAAGCCTCCTGCTGCCTTAGGGATAGTGGCTCATCTCTTCAACTTCGATTTGATCATGAATTTATTGACAGGGTTTTGGATACTATTGAGATATCACATGCAATATTCTTGTTAGATCATCTGCTGGCTCAACTATACCCGACGAAACACCTCCTAGAGTAAGTATACTCGATTTCAACGCAATGGCAATAAACTTTCCATTCTAAACGTTAATGGAAGAGGCTTTGTCAGCAATTTCTTTAAGTATATTTTCTTGGTCTCGTCCGACTCGCCACATATTACCCGTGTTACGGAGACCTGGTCACAAGATGTTGTGCATGGTTCTGGAGTAACTCTTTCTGGCTTCAAAGTGGTTCAGGGAGAAGAAATTTCAGGAAAGGAGGCGGTGCTGCTCTATTTCTTCAATCTATCCTCCACTCTTCTTTACACCCTGCACCTCCTGGTACTGAGTCTTTGTGTTGAAAAGTCTAACTTGAATATATGTCTTTGGTTGTAGGGGTCGCTCACCGTCCGCCTGGTTCTAGTATTGAGTATTTACACAATCTAAGCAAATTTTTGCATACATAAAATGCTTCCTCATTCACCGTTATCTGCATGGGCGATTTTAATGCTCCTGTTGTTGATTAGTCGTCAATGAAAGTGAGCGCACGCAAAGTAGCTATAGGGTGGGAGTTGGTCCACATTTCATTGTCCTGTGGCCTGCGCCAGATCCTTCACGATTTCACTCGGCAAAATTCAGACTTTCAGCTTGATTTTCTTACTTTTATATTTTTAGTGCCGGTTATGAATGCGATGATACTGATAGCACATCTGACCACAATCCTGAGTTAATTTCAGTTCCACGCATCGTCCATAAATCACGCTACATCTTTTGCACATTTCCAGGCTATAACCGTGCTGGTGATTAGACAATACCAGACGCCCTATGCGATTTGTTTGATGAATTTGAACTAATAAGTATGCCTAGTGAAACTAATACCTTGACAAGTTTCTTCGAAAATCTTGTCAGTAAGTGTGCAAACCTTTTCATTCCTTTAAAAACAAAGAAAAGAAACACTGAAATTCCTTGGATGGCTAGAGACCTTTGGCATTTATCACGTCGTGTGGCCAGATTACGGCGATCAAAACGTTCTGGCGGCTCAACAAAACTCATGCAGTTCCATAGCGCTAAAAATGAACTTTGTTCTAAAATGGTTGCAGCAAAACAATTTTATTACAAGGTAAACTTGCCGAAATTAATAAAGACTAATCCTCCTAAATTTTGGAAAGTTGTCCTACTACCTCGGTCAGTCTCGGATAAGTTGATAATTAACAATGTTGCAGTTTCTGATACGCACACAATAGCTTCTTTGAATACTTACTTCCACTTTGTCTTTAGGACTGATAACTCGGTAATCACTGTTTTTGATTCTGAACCATACCCTCCAACCGACGATGTATCAGTATCTCCTGAGGGTGTGTTTAACTTAATCCTAAACTTAGACACCAAGAAATCGTGTGGTCCTGACGGTATCACAACTCTTTTTCTCGTTCCGTACTCTCGTTGGTGCAGCAGATATCTAACAATAATCTTTCGAAAATTTCTCCCAACCGTCACCCTTCCTCCCTCCTGGGAACTCATTTGAATTCTTCCCTCATTTAAGTCAGGTAACGTTCAAGTGCTGTCTAAGTATAGGCCCATCTTCTTATCAGCACATTCATGTAAATTACCTGAACACGTAATCATTAAGCATATTATAAAATTCCTTGAAGCTAACAAAATGTTCTGCACTTTCCAGCATAGTTTTAGACGTGGCCTCAGCACTATAACACAACTGACAGAATTCGTTCACGAGGTCGGTAGCTCTTAGAAATAGGTGACCAGATTTCTGATATTTGTATAAGCTTTGCAAAAGCCTTCTACACTGTCTCACGCCCTAAACGTATGCACAAGCTGTTCGCTATAAAAAAAAACAGTCTTGGTTGGCTGGATATCAGACTTTCTTTCCCAGCGCTCACAATATGTACGTTTCAACTCTACTAACCCAACTTTGATGCCTGTTTAGAGGCTCAGTACTCGGTCTTCTTTCATTCCTGATTTACAGTAATGATCTCCCCCTACGCACCTCCGTTCAAATACACCTTGTTTTCAAACGATTGCGTTTTATATCGCACAAATAATTCTCCAGCTTACCATGTTGCCCTTAACAATTATTCCGCTGATTTCTGTAAATGGTCCAAAGCATGGCAAATGAATATCAACTTTCTCAAAGCTGTTTCCATGTCCTTTACAAGACGCCCATGCCCTTCCTTCTTTGCCTATGCCTTCAGTAATATTACTTCAAATAAAGCGTTCAAATTCAAATATTTAGGTACCCTACTGACATACGATTTGTCATGGCCGAAACACATTGATGTCACCTGTAACAAGGCCCTTAAAAGACTAGGTTAATTACATTGTACGATGCGTCTTGCTCCTTAAGAAACTAAACTCCTAACCTATCAATCCCTTATTCGCCCTCTCTTTGAATATGGCCACGTTGTATAGAATCCATACATACACCATGACGTGAAATAAATAAAATCAGCTTAAAAAAGGCAGTGCGTTTTGTTTGTAGAAGTTGTGACAAAGACTTTTCGCCATCGAACTCCTTTCCCCTACTTGGTCTCACCCCACTTTGCAGAGCGTTTCGAACTTGAGTGCCTAAAATTCCTTCACATGTTAATCAATTCTGCTCGTTTGTCCTCTCTAGATACCTATTCGACCTTTTCAAAACCCTCATCTACGTGGAGTCACCACGCTCTAAATATCTGAAAATTTTTTACCCCCACTTATGCCGTTAAATATAACTTTTTTCTATCAACAATTAATTAATTAACAAATAATTAACAAATAATTACCAGTGAACATCCGTTCACTTCGGCTGAAACAATTGACGCAAGCTTGTTTATAAAGGTTTGTATGTTTCTTGTTCATGCCACCCCTGCAATAGCCTCGATGAGGCTGCAGCATTTATTTATTTATTTTACAATACTGCCGGCTTCCATTTGGAATCCCAGGCAGGAGTGGTAAAAACATCACGTGATTTGAAACTCTTTTTCTTCAAGGGAAGAAACAATAAATCAATAAATAAAGTAAATAAAAACGTAAGCCCGCAACAGTACTACCCTAAACTCCTTCAACCAACGCCACACTATTCGTGTATCTGTTCTCACTGTCAGTGCGTGGTCGCCCAATTGTGAAACAGCTATGCACACAGACATTTCCACTACAGATGGCCGAATACCAGCTTTTGCGAACGTGAATCGAATACGAATCGAATGCAAATAGTAATTATCGAATATCGAATTGAATTTTGAATATTGAAGCGCGAACGCATATATACAAAACAGGAACATTTCCTTCCATATAAATAGACACCACATCTGTATAGACTAGTGAAAAAATGCAGCTCTATCAGAAACAATTAGGATAAGTTTTAAACCCATGATCATTAACTGTCACTGCAAAAACATTGCACGAATGGTGGTCTCCCCGATCAATATAACCTGATTTGAAGCAAGATTAAGCTGCCTGCGATTATATGGCTGCTGAATAAATTATTGCCACTCAAAAAATGCTGACGGGAAAAAAATCACGTGCTGTGGCAAAAAAAAAAGAGAAAAAAAGTGCTGACGGAATTGTGTACTATTATCGCGTGTAAAAGGGTCCGTTTAAATGAAGACTAACGGTTGTAGCAATAAATATAAAGCTGCCCCTTAACTATACTGCCAAAAACACTAAATGATAGACTACGACCTCAAATCACATGTTGTCATGTACGTTGCCTTCCACCATGCGACCAAAAAAAAAAGAGTAATTACCGTCTTATTTTGTAGTCAGTTCTCCATGATTGATAAGAAAATCTGTGGGCTACCCCCCCTTCGCCTGCTTCTCACGCGACGTGACTAAAACTGCGAAGTCACCCCATTTGATACCATATGTGCACACTGATTATGCATGATTAAACCGAACGAACGAAACATAATTATTTCTAATATGACGCTCTTGTTTTTTACATGATACTCTGCCTTTGGTCAAACGTATTCAGGCTGCACCCCCTTTCCCCGTGTGTCCGCGACATCACAAAAGCGCGGGAACTCATCGCGTCAAAGTGATGTGCATTAATATGCCGAGCAAAACAGATTTTTTTTTTGAATAGCCGAAGACTCCCCGTTTCGAAAGGAACAGGGGATGGGTAATCGTCGATTTTTCAGGCAATAGCTTCTCGGAGCGGCCTGCGAGCACGAATTTATCTGCGTATAATAAAAATTTTCCCGTAGAAGCATAACGTTATCAAGCCCTTTCAGCACGTATACATCAGTTTGCCAACTCTTTGCTAGAGTCCGTTCTGGCGGCATTTTTAACGTTCCGATGGACGCCACCGCGATTTTCCACCAGTCAGTGCATATAAAGGGAATCGGATCAATCGCACACGGTGGCACTACCCTTCTTATCCGGTTATCTACTCTCACTCTGCTGGCTCAGGCATATCGAAACCCTCTACACTTGAGCGTGCTCCTTGCCTCTTTTCAGCGAATTCGCTAAGAAAATATGCTCGATGTAGGCAGTGATATTGGCTCTGGAAGACAAAAAAGTGACCCCCTATATACGAGGAGCGCGTTTGCTTTGAGCTTTCAAACAACGCTGCGGGTTACCGCCCGATACTTTCTTCAGTGGTTACGTCAATTTGACGTTAGGAGATTGGAATAAAAACATATTGCAATAGTTTTATGTTATAGGGCCCTTTCTTTCGGTGTGCCTAGAAAATGTTTCTCGTTTATCTTCTGATAATTTGTGATACTATGCTTAGTAGGCGGACAAGGGTAGTTAGAGTTTGATAATCGGTTGCTGTGAAATACCTAGTTAGTTTTAATATTAGAAAATACCGAATAGCTCATTTCCGAATGCGAATTCGAATATCTATAGTGCAATATTCGATTCGTATTCGAAACTTAGAATGTTCACCCACCCCTACTTTTTACCGAATGAACTCTACGCAATGATGACAATTCACTTTGGTCAAAAATATCGAGCATTCTGCGTTCAATCAATTCGATTCAATTGAATAATTGTCTTCCTTCTATATTCATATTCGCCTCAGTTACTAAATACGATATTGAATTACACCTGTCAATTGTACTTGCCAAACAGCATTTTAACATGATCAAGGGCGATGTCATCCTTTCCTGTCCTGGTAGCCGTGATTACAATTACTGCTTATAAATGAATGTTACAATAGCGAAACTGACGCAATTTTTTTTCACCGCGGCCATGCCAATGTGCCCTATTCTCACGGTATCTTGTTTTTTGCGGAGGTTTCGCTCTCTGCAATTTGACTCTTGAGGCACATTGAAGCTCTAATTTACTACAGTATCTATGGATCAGCGGCTAGTATCAATTTAGGCATCTAAGTATTCAGTACCATATGAAAGTACATGCGTTGTGTAATAACATGTATTGTTTATTGAGCTAGATTAATTGGTATAAAGGTTCATAGCATATGGAACCGTATGTGAATGTAGCGGAGAACAGGATTCATAATGGCTCTTCAGCTTTACGCTCACCAATTTGAACTGGTTTGCTCCTAAAATTATAGCTACATACTTTGACGACAGCGCTATAACTATGGCACAAAATATGGGTTCACATTGACGGACGAATCCATGATAACAACGTTTACACGCAGTATACTTAAAAAGCCGTGATAACTTACATCAGGGTTTTCTCTGCGGTGATTGATGATAGGAACCATCCTGTCTGTCACCTCGTCCGAGGGTAGTTGAGCGAAAATAGACTTCACGGCGATGATAATCTTGTGCAGTAATCGACTGTCAGGGAGGATATCTGTAAGTCACGAAAAAATCACAACTGAAGTTCTGGCGTAGTTTCGCACTTCCTAGAAAAAGTTCTGTGTGTTTCCCCGATGTGATTATGTAACTTTTTAATTCTTACTATGCAACACTTGGTGCCATGTTGTAATTTCAGAATCAAAGCCAACGAATGCCGAAAACAGCGCGAGAGGCTTGCCACCAGCTGTAGAGCTTAAGGTGGACTGTGATGACGGAAAAACATGGCCAAAGGGCAAAATGTTTATGTGGCTGCAGCAGTACCTTACTTCTGGAAGCTACGTTCCTTGAACCATTATCGAGAAATAAGTTCCCAAAAGCACGGTAGTAAACTACAGTTATTTTCCACTTGTAGTAAATGAGCTGCGTCTCGTGTTTTCAGTGGCGAGTCGAAGACGACGACCGGTGCTGTCATTACAAGATAGATCGTGCTGTTCGCTTCTGCTAGATTGACCTTGAACTATTATCACCTTTGTAATTACCTCTAATTATATTTGGTGGAGTTTGTAAGGAATCGCTCATGTCATCGTGGAGCTCCACGCTCCTACGTCACATAGCTACACCATGACTGACACCACAAATTCGGCGCCTACACCAATGTCTGTCCCTGTCACTTCCGCAGGCGTTCTATGTCGCGCGACCCGGTCATCTTCAGCTGGACCAGAGAACATGACTCCGAAGACTGGCTGTCTGCTTGTGAATGTGTAAGCGCTCACAATAAGCCGGACGACCAAAAAAGCAGCCAGCCCATACCGGCAGCTTTCGCTGTTCCCCCATTGCAAGAAGCGTGCGCCAACTCGGACTCCAGCCATACAACAAGCCATCCGTACCCAGACATTTGAAGCACTTCTCCCCATTCACCAGCTAGCTTTTGTGGCTGCACCACTTTCCTATGCTGACTACCCAGCTCTATACACACTTCTGATGGCACCGATAATCCAAGTTCACACTTCCGTAGTTCAGGTACGCTTCCGCGATGGCACGGCCCCGCCACCGTCATATTCCGCCCCACTGCCAACGCTGTCGGTTTCCATTTTCTCTCTTCACGGCAGTCACTACAACTTCTTCGTTGAGTCGACACATGGTGCATGTCAGATGTGTTTCGGCTGTGGAATCGCCCATCGCCTTCCGCACTTCTGTTGTCACAGAATGTCTTCTAACCGTGGCGCCTTCAGTCAGTTTGGCTAAGCGCTGTCAGATGTCGCTTAGACTTGGCGCGGAGAGGACGCTCAATCAATCAGTCATCTTTATTGATTTCACTGAAAACAGTACATTACAAAGCTCATCACAAACTGACCATCACAAGATTTGGATCCTGACCACCAATCAGAGAGCTGCGATTCTCTTTGCCCATGTCGACAGCATCGACAGCATCGACCTCTATGGCCCACTTCCGAGAGCGGATATGAATGAAAAGCGCTGGATTATTGTTGGCGTGGATGACCTGACAGGCTACGCCAAGGCCGCGGCCCTTCCTGAAGCGAATGCGCGTGACATTCCTGTGCCCGTTCTTCGGAACTTGGTACATCGCCATTGTGCTCCTCGAACTAATCAGCGATATTTATCCTTTCTACTTGTCAGGAGTAATAGAATCCCTCCTTCACGAGTTCCAACAACGTTCACGGAAAATTGACCACGTACCTCCCGCAAACAAATGGCCTCACGGAGCGGCTAAGCGACAGGCCCAGCGACATGTTGAGTATGTACGTAATGCCCCACCGCGCCTATTGGGGCACCGTACACCAGTTCGTTACGTTTGAAGCCGTGGCCTAGTTGTAGAGCGCCCGCGCTTAGGCTGCGGGAGGTTTTAGGGTCGATTCCTACCGCCACTGGGCATCCACTGATTCAATTGGGCAAAAGTGTACCACGGCCAGGCGTTCGGCTTCCTTCAGGGGGTGATAGGCTTGGGAAAAGAGTCTGCACCCTAAATTTTTCCAAGACCCTCGTGGACACCATAAAGTGGCGTCGCAGTGACCGTAGCACGACGCAAGCCACCGTAGTCCGTGGTTGAATGGGTAGCACATGCAGCTGCTGCGTTGAGGGAACAGAGTTCCAAACGAAGCATCGGATCCTCTTGTGCGACTGAGTATGTGGCAATCGGTACATACGCGACGCTCTTCAGGCCGACATGGGTCACTGTAGATGCGGGACTGGGTAGGTACCACTGTACGAAGAAAAATTTTCACACCGTGTTGGAGCCCTGGGAATGTGCAGTAAGCTTTTGCTGGTCTTCAATAAACTTTTTTGATGCCAGCTTGGTTTACTGCCATGGGCCAGGAGGTGTGCACCGCTGTTTAATGAGCACTTTGGCGCCAAGTTGTATAAGTGGGCATGTGTCACTGACAATTTGTCACTAACAATGACGAAAAAAAGATCCCTTCATTTCTTCCATGGTAAGCGGAATCGAACGCGTCACAAGGTTTATTCAAGGACAGCTTTGCCGAGGCTTCAGCAGGCTGCGCCCCAAGTGCACTCGGTATGCACCGTTTTCAATGAACGTAGTCCATGCCAATGATTTAGATGGCTGCACCATAAATGTATTGGCTATGTGAGACTTTTCAAAGAACCTCTCGCTGTTGTATGAGCAACTTCCAGATCGCGCCACCACACAATGGCGCAATCACTTCTCAACGACGCGCTCCCAGGCTTCTCGTAAAGCAGACTAGGCCTCGCGGTCTTCGAAGGAAGACGCTTATGGTGGTGTAACCTCAGTGAACGTGTCTCTTTAAATCCTGCGTCTTCCCTACGAGAAATCAACATGGTGTCAGAAGTGGAAGAGTGAAACCACTAATGCGACGAGTGAGCGAAGCAACCAAGCAGCATGGACACGCTGCCGCCACCACCGGAATTCGAAGCCGATAGCAACGCCGCGGAACAATGGCGCACGTTCAGACACGCCTTCATCCTATACCTGAAAGCGACCGATGCTACTGACGCACCTTCGGCAAGCCAAGTTGCTCTTCTTCTCACTGTCGGAGGATCAAATCTGCTAGATGTGTACAACACACTCAGCTTCGGAGAACCAACTCTGGTGCAACCACACCCAGAATTTGATTTCAAGCACGTGCTAGAACTGTTTGACGCGCATTTCTCCGCCAAGGTAAAACAAAGTCTACTCTCGTTATGATTTTCGCACCCGAGTATAACTTTCCGAAGAAAGCTTCGACAGTTTCCTGGCGGATCTGAAGCTGGAGATCAGAGAATGCCGCTCACGTTAGAAAAGGAGATGATGCGCGACCAGATTGTCTGCGGAACAAAAGACGGAAAAGCTTGCGCTGACATGTTGAAGCTGGAATACCCCTCGGCAGGAAAGGTTATGAAGGTTTGCCTCGCGCTCAAAACAACAAAGAAACAGTTAAATCTTTCCAAAAAGGCAGCCACACCCGCCGAAGATGTGCACGCCGTCACAAAGAATAAACGCAGCATCGCAACCACAGATGTCAACAAACGGAAGCACCGAACAGTGAGTAGAACAGTGCGAACATGCAGTTGTTGTGGAGGAAGCCACGAAACCTGAATCAACGTATGTCCGGTGTGGAAGCAAACATATGACAACTTCAAAAAGCTCAACCACTTCGCAAGTGAGCAAGAGCAGTAACACTGTCGCCAGCTTGAAAGCTCAAAATAATGACTCTGATGCTATACTCATGATTCGAGATAGCAGAGCAAACCCATTGCTCATGGCGTTAGATTCCAGTGGAAGGAAAGTGGTTTCAGGTTGACAGACGGACTGCAGTTAACGTCATAATGCAGAAGAGAACCACATCACTTCAGATAAAGCCGACATCAACAAGTCTGCGCATGTGGAACGGTAAAAAGGAGACACCGATAGACCAGACAAACTTTTGAGTGCGATCACTCGAGATGGACACGAGCACGCTGCAGAGTTCATCGTTGTGCGAGATGACCTCACACGACTTATAGGACGGCAGACAGCTAAGGTCATGAGACTCATTACGGTGGGCTATAATCTCGTTGCCAGCGTCTTTGAGGAACACACAAAAGGCTCGACGAATTGCATCTTCCAGTAGTACCCAGCTGTTCTCGAACAGTCCTTAGGCTCGTTGCCTGGGAAAGTACATCTTGAGCCAACCCGTCAGTTTGTGCGAAAGCAGTCACAAACTTCCGCATTCCTGTCAGCATCAAGCTACAATCGAAAAAACACTTATACACGGGGAGCAGCGTGGAATAATTGAGATGGTCAGTGAACCTACTTCATGGCTCAGCCGAATGACCGTCGCCGCAAAGAAAAATGGTGAAATGAGGATACGCATTGAACTACAAGCCCTGGACAATGGTCTGGAAAGCGACTGACACCCGCTACCTGTCCTGGATGAAATTTTGCCAGAGGGTGCAAAGGCCAAGATCATCTCAAAGTATGACCTACGCGACAGATACTCGCAGTGCATCTTGGATGAAGAATATAGTATCCTAACTACAATACAGGCACCAATGACATGTTCTGAATGGCTCCGCCTCCCATTCGGCTTGGAGTGAGTAGTTACATATTTAAGAAAAGGCGTCAAACAACCCTCCAGGGACTCAAAGTTGTGCTGTGCGTAGCTGAAGACATACTAGTTTTTGGTGTCCGTGGAACTGAAAGGGAAGCGCGACGTGATCGTGACCTGAAGCTAGACATGTGTCAGAAGATCGGTGTGCGTTTGAACAAGGAAAAAGAACTCAACACCGTACAAGCATGATGTTTCTTGGACACTCGCTCACAAGTGATCGACTAAGTGTCGACCCGGAAAGGGCCAACGCCATCCGAGAAAGGCCGCCGCCGAATTATGTATACGGGATTCCACGTTTCTGTGGAATGGTTAACTACGTCGCAAGTTTCCTACAAAAAATTCCAGAAGTAAGCGAGTCGCTCAGGAAGCTAACAGTCAAATTAAAGCGTGGGACTGGAAAGATGAAAACGCCAAGGTATTTCAAGAGGCCAAGAACATTTTGCTGAAACACCAGTAATAGCATACTGTGATATCTAGAAACCACTTGCAGTGAACAGCGATACCAGTGAACGTAGTTTAGGAACGGCGCTCCTGTAAAAGGATGAGCCAGTAGTATTTCCAAGCGGAGCGCTCACTTGTACTGAAGTGCGATATGCACAGATAGAAAAAGTGATGCTTGCAATTGTATTATCCTTATGGAAATTCCCTCAGTATACTTTCGGGAGACAAACTACTGTCCTTACTGGCTACAAGCCACTGCAAACAACCATGAGGAAACTGCTCGATCAAGTGCCGAAAAAGGTTACAAAGGAGTATTTGCAAACGCAACGTTACAGCAATGACATACGGATATTCTTCGGGGTGACACCAGGTCTCGAGCGTTCCTACCGCATGATCGATGCCAAGAACAAGCAGAGGACATGAATGCTTTGCAGTGGTTACCAGTTCGTAAAAATACAGTTGAAGAGATAAGTGCTGCAACCGTAATGGATGCCTCTTCGCAGATATATAAGACTGTAATTCTGTCAGGATGGCCACAAACCTAGCATGAAGTGCCTCCGGAAACGAAAGCCTACTTTCCCTTGAGCGATAAGCTTGTAGTGCACGACAACCTCAAATACAAAGGGCAACGTCTGGCGATCCCCAAACCTTTCCGACCTGATTTGCAGCAGAAGCTACATGCAACACACATTGTGGTATAAACTTTATAAACCGGGATAAGGTGGCTCAGAAAGGATTGCCAACGTTTCGATAGGAGGACCTATCTTCGTTAAAGGCGGTCTCGTCATCCTCGGCATGTGCTATTCCATCTGTCAGCCCCTTTCTTGATGCAACACACATAGGCATACAGAGCACACTGCTGCACGTGCTGAAATGAACGATAACGTTGAGGCATGTGAACTGTGCCAAAAGTACGCAGCGCCACAACAAAGAGAGCCACTAAAGCCTAATCCATGACCAAATTCTCCGTGGGAGTGCGTGGGTTGTAACGTAATAGAGCACAAGGGCAGGAACTTTCTGGTAACTGTGGACTCTAATGACTTCTGTGAGGCCCACCAGCTTTACTGTTTAACGGCTGCTTGTGTTATCGGCAAGTTGAAGGATCGTTTTGCAAGACATGGTGTGCGAGCTGTTCTTGTCACGGATGATGGCCCTCAGTCCTCCTGTGAAGCTTAAAATAAACGGTGCGAAACGGTGCCACAGAGTGGAACTTAGAACACTCGACATCAAGCACAAGTTTACCCAAGATAAATGGCATGGCTGAATCAGGAGTGAAGACTACCAAGATGCTTCTCAAGAAGGCTGAGGAGAGTACTGGTGATGTGCAACTTGCTTTTCTCAACCACCGCAACACACGCCTGCAACGTATCCTTGCCAGTCCGGCACAACGCCTCATGGGTAGAAGAACGCGGACACACCGTTCCACGACATCCGCGCTGTTGGAGCCAAAGGTAATAAATGCAAAGCCTCTATAGGATCGCAAACGTGTCATGACGATCCACCATGGCAAACATCCAAAAGGTCTTCAACCATTGAGAAAATGACAAATTGCCGCAGTATCTGCCCATGCTAACGAAACATGGTCAAAGGGCACCGTGATGAAACAGTGTGCTAATCCATCATACAAGGTTTAAGTAGGCGACAGCACTCTAAGATGCAACAGAGTGCACATTCCGAAAGTGCCTCAACCGCGCCTTCGTTGTATACAGCCGCTAGCCCACACAACCGAAATCAACAGCCCGAGACACCCGAAACACTCGAGGCCAGAGAGTGCGCGGAGCAAGCTACTAACGTGACAACATTGCTTACGGGAACGCACAAATTGCAACAGCAGGCAGGCCCATCGTCGACTCCTGTGCGTCCAAGGCCACTCTGCCGGAAGAGGTTCGATGACTTCGTATTCTATATCGCCAAATTTCAACCGCAAGAGGATGCATGAGAGGATGCACAACCGCATGAGCAACCTCTAGATGGCGCCATCGCACCGTGGCGCAATCCCTTCTCAACGATCCGCTTCCGGGCTTCTCGACAAGCAGACTAGGCCTGGCGGCCCCCGTAAGACGACGTTTAAGGCACCGTAACCTCTTTGAAATCCCGTCTTCCAAACGAGCAATCAACACTCGCCAACGTGGTTCACTGACGATGTGCCAATGGGTGTGCGACAAACGAGGAAACAATTCTCAGTGTTCGCACGCATCGGTGTGCCACGCTTTTCATCTCAGAGGGCACGAGTGGACATCTTTGCAGTGCCACTAGAGGGCGCAGCGATAGAGGGCGCAGCGCAGATGTATAAATTAACAATCTGTCGTTCTTCATGAGAAAGGGTTTCACTATTTGTATAAGTTCTCAAGGCATAGACTTTTCTCATTGCATCATCATCGAAGTACATCATTTGTCCGGTGTATCGACTAATTGTTGTATATTGATTCCTGTGTATGTGCCCGAACCTAATGAATAAAATGTCTGCTATGAGTCAGCACCGTGCTGCCCTGTTTTTTATACTTGGCTATGTTATTTTGGTACTATTACAAAACGTGCGATGAATCCTAAGCTAATCTTTGCTATTTTGCACCTGATGAGAAAGGACGAAGCTCGAAACAGAAAGACCACAACACACTTTGACCAATATCAGCATGCGGAAAACTACTGGTACATTTTGTTCCATGAAGAGGCGAGTGTCTAGTGAAAGACCTGTAGAAATGTGGAAAGGTCTATGTTCGCCGGTAGTCGATCTCCCGCAGAACTCGCAGTGAAATGGAAGCTTGTAGTTCCGAACATATGCTAACTCATTGAATGACTTTGTACAAAAAGAAAAAAAAAAACATCGCTACGACTACGTCCGCAGTTGGGTGACGGAAGTGTCGGACGAATATTGGGAACTGACAAGTTGGTGCCCGAGGTCAAAAAACAATGCTACCTATTTCATGAAACTTGATGCACATGCTCATTTAGTGGGCTACTTGAACCTCTTGTGCAGTTCGACACCGCTGAAACAAGTTCCACTATTGGGAGGCATACGGATGTGAACAATTTGAGGAAGGGAAGCGGGCTGCAGAACTGTAAGTCTGCAGAGGGAACAGAGCGTCCCAGGTCTCGTGGTGCTATGTGCGTAGAGTATGCACAGAAGCTTAAGGTACTACAAAAAGGACACTGTGATTGCCTAATTCTGGAAATACTAGTCAAGACTGCACTATCCACAGAATGAGACAAAATAATATTGTGGGTTTCACGCGAATGTTGCAATATTATAGTGTTAGGGCGTGTCCGTTTAGCTCGCCACATTGGAGAATGAGGTTGGGCCGGACTGCAAAACGCCGTACTGGTCAATAATGCGTATTTTCATAAATATTTTGATCTCGTCAGTGAAAACAAGAAATGAAAGTTTCTAAATTGCTGAGGCTACGTCATTGATAAAAATTAGAAAGATAAGAGGACCAATGACCAAGCCTTGGGACGCGCCAGTAGGTACAGTCGTGTGTCGTTAATACGGACGCTTCCATTTCCAGCTATATTTTTCATATTATGAGTCGTCCATGCTGACGAATCAAGGTGAAAAATACTAAACCTCTCTCACGACGGCTATCGACAGTATTGAGCTTAGCACTGACGCAATATCGCGACACAACTTATTGAAACTGTGAAGACACCTTATGTACGAGACGTGTACTGCAGCCGGACCCTGGAATCCCTATGAGGCATCTGCGCCACATAACGGCGCTGCTGAGAAGTCCGCAGGTGGTATCCTAGATGTGTGGCGCATCGCTGAGGGCAAATGCTGCTGGTTCCTTCTCTGGTCGCACGCCAGATAGCACATGCTCAGTGAATGAAGTTGGCGGGAGGTTCGTTGAAGAGCAGCCCATACCCAGTGCATCCATGGCGCAGCTCCTCAAAGCGTTGGCGTGAGAGCAGTTCACTGAAAAGCGACCCGTACCAAGTGCATCTCTTGTTCAGTTTCCTAAAGTGTCGGGCCACTGTCCGTGAGTGTAAAGTGGGTTCGATGGTACGCGTACACGAGATAAAGTTTAAAGGCTTTGTGATGGTACGTTCGACTTAGCGAAATGTGCCACTGCAAAATCGGCTTTTCAAAATGCAGGCGTGCTCGTCTACCGCTTTCCTGTTGCTACTGCACGCTACTTGCCGATGCACACGTGGTGCCGTATGTCAGCGCCGCCTGAATGTGCACGCTCGGCGCGGGTTCGGCTCCACCGATCATCGCATAAACTAAAGGTATATATTTTTCATGAAACAGCGGCATTTTCTCAGTGGTCATAAGGTAGTTACAGAAATTGGAGTCCGATAAGCCTACTGAAGACCGGGATGCACCTAGTGACCCAAATTAGCACAAAAAGGTTCAATGAAGAGCAGCGCAGACCGAGTGGCACATACACAATGCTCCAAGTCAGCGTGAAAGAGAATAATTGAAGACCGGTTTACACCCATGCCATATACCCAGTCCCGCAACCCCAGTGACCCAACTTGGCCTCAAAGAGGTTGTTTGAACAGCGCAACATAGGTACACAGTACCGCAAGCTCGGAAACCAACTTAGTCCGACGATTGATATTGGACCGAGTTCCTGCCGCACAGCAGCCTGACCCACTACACTTTCAACCATGGACTATCAGTCATCTATCTATCCATCTCGCTATCAATTTATCTATTTATCCTCTTACGGCGATGCAGTGACTCAAGCTGTCTACCAGCTTAGCCAGCTGACCCTCATCATTCTGTCTTCCTCAGGCCTTTTCGCCGACCCAGTGGACAAATTTTGTACTAGCTTGAGCCACTGGGTAAAGTACTCGTGGCTATGATGCCGTTGTCTTCGTTGTATCGTCGTCATTCCAGCTTTGTCCTGCGATTCTCGTCAGGGTGTCGGGGTCATGTCGTCGTCGTTATAATGTCGTCCTGCATTCGTTGTCATACTGTCGTTATGATGTGGTCGTGGCAATTCCATTATGGTCATTCCAGGTTCATCACCTGACTTTCGTCAAACCACCGTCGTCACGCCTTTCACTCCCACCCAGCGAATTATGTTGGAAAATAGCTTGGACAAATCAGCATGTACCCTCTGCTATGTGCACGATGAATAATCTAACCTTGTTTACCTTAAACCTAAGCCCTCGTCTACAGCGTCCCTCATAAACCAATGCGTCTTTAGGCGCCGTTGATGCCCACAGTTTTATTTTGTCTTGTTGTCATCTCGTCAGTATCTTCGTCTTATTTGTGCTGTTAGGCCAAACACCTACGTTAGAAAGTTTTCCATCTTATGAGTCTCCGGAAGACATAACGTGGCTTATATGGGCTCCTCTAATAAACCACTCACTGAGAAAAAAGAGCGAGGTGCCTCCGAACTGGCCCACGCTTTGGCGCGCCGCCTTGCACAGAGCCAGCAAAGACGTGTCGTCTCTCTGGATGTCCGTGCGAGCGCCGGCGAAGAACTGCAGGCCGAAGTCGGTGGCCATGATGCAGAATGGCTCGAACACCTCGATGCAGCCGTCTGAGCCAGCGAGCTTGCAGTCCATCACCCGAAAACACTCCTCCACGCATTCTTTCACCAGCGGAACGGCCTAGAACACAGTCGAAACGTGACACAGAGTAGTCACTTAATAATGATGCCAGCCTAAAATAATAGGCCACCTATAGGTACAAAACAAACACACAAGCAAGAACACAAACAAGGAAGAGCAAAAAATAAGTAAAGAATGAAGATACATCGACGAAGACATCCCATATCAAGCACAGCCACGTATTCCGTGTAATCTGATAGAACATGATTTTTGTAAAGCAAGTGAATGTCCGACCACAGTGCAGACTACCAGTAGAACTGGGTAGTCAATACCAGTAAAGCCAGGGCAATATGAAAACGAGAATAAAGAAGAAAGCAAAACAGAAAAGAACTTGGTACGCAGCGCAGCCATCGGTCAATACATTCGAATTTTCAAAACGATAGGGCCCGTGTACGTAAACAAGCTCATGTGCTATAGCAGTTAGAACAGCATGCCGAGAATTTGTCATATCCAATGCCATGTTAGCAAAGTTACCCTGAAACGAAAGGGAATGCTTTTGTATCCTTTAGCAAGAATTGGGCATTGTGCTAGATATATACTCTCTTGTTTTTTTTCGTTAGCAATGTTTCGCTGCTGAACTCCTTAATATTATGCAATATGTCAGCATGTATTGTGTTTCGTTATGACCTGTACAACGCACGGCAATTTATCAGATAATGGCAACAAAAAATTTGAGTTTTTCCCAGGCTTTCTGGCAAAAGCGACGACACCGGAGACCTGTCTGTACCTAACTGAATGTGGAAAGCGAGAGATAAGAGCTACTCTTATGTATTGGCAGTGAGCTCCACCCGGAACACGTGCTACAGGTACTAGGCGGAGTAGCGGTGTCGTTTACTAACATGCGTAGGAATTATGGCGTACAACGTCAGGCGATAGTTCAGCGAAATGATATTCTGCCTTCATTGATGCTTACAGGCTGCTAGTTGCATGTATCGGTTGTTTAAGCTTTTTGTAAGCAAACTGGAGAATTTGTTAATAAAAAAATAAGCTCAGCAGCCATTGCTTTGCTTCGCAGAAATGTTTGCATATGTGTGCAGGCCCGGAGAGTGCATGCTATCAGTCATAAATATTGGCCGTTGAAATGTAATATCGGACGGCGGGGAGCCCATTTTCGTTTACGTGCTTGTGGGATGTTTTCAACCGCACAACAAGCGTGCGCGCCCTTAACTCCTCCATAGAAGGTACTCGCAATGCTTTACGTCGTAGACCCGTGGCGTTCTGTGAGTTGAATTAAAGCTAGAATGATGCGAGCCGCCAGCGATCCTTCTGAAGCTGATAGGAAGATGGTGCTCACGGTGCTTCGGTAAAGGGTGTCCTCATCACATAGAGTGGCGATCCATCATATGCTTAGAATTACTCGGCATCTTTTTGAGCGAGCCATTTGCTTGATAGTGCAGAAACTTTATTAACGTAGGGAGTCAGAATTGAAAAGTAAAACCTTTTACTTGCTGGTTGTAGTCTGTTTTGATGCTGTTTATTCTTTTCTTTTTGGTTTTGTTGTCTTTGAAGTGCAGACACAATGTAAAGAGTGGCTGAACGGGAGGACAACTAAACGAAGAGGACCCAACAGGACAGTAGAAGGAAAACTCATTCGCTGATTGGTTCTAATGAATGATTCCTGCTACAGCTGCGCACTCACAGCTACTTGGGATTCGTGGAGATTGTCGGCTTTACGTTGCTGACTGGTGGATAAATATAGTTATTTGCGTATTGAATTGAATAAAACGCGGTTTTTTTTTCCAGACGGAGGTATAGAACGGACCAAGCTGCTGGAGTTCTCTTGCTCTGGAAGCTAGTGTTGAGATGTATAAATAAACCCGCAGTACGAAGATTTTGTTGCGAACTCCATTTAAACGTGTACCCGGACAAGGAACTAAGTATCGGGAGCCACGAGCACAGATTCACAATGGCACCATCGGGAAAGAAGGCCCTTGAGGGTGCTATAGCGTAAATCAATTCCAAAGTGTTTGAATTTCTTTCTAAAATCAGTACATCCGGATTGGTAAAAGATTGTTCAAACAACACCCACTTTGTGTGCGTTTTATGGGAAATTGCTGAAACCCCGAAAATTCCGCTTCTTATTTCACTAGTGCACACTGATTGCGTATGGTTAGATGAAAAAAATTCATATTCTGCGTCTTTCTCACCATTATCCTACCGCGATTGGTCAATAAGTTTTCAAGCTTCGCCCACTTCACTGTCGCTCATGCGACGCCACGAAACTCCGAAAACTCATGACGTAAAAGTGAAATGTACGCATTTAAGATGCATTATTATGCCGAACAAGAGTGATTTTTTCTTTCGGAATAGCCGCAGGATTCTCCGTTCCGAAAGCGACAGAGGATGTCTACCTACTGATTGCTGTGGCACTGCCTATGCTGCCACATAGAGTGGATTTAGTTGCGTATGTTAATAATTTTTCCGTGGAAACTACGTGGCTCTGGCAACTATTGTTTGTTTTAGCGGCATCTTTCGCCTTCCGTAGCACGACAACGCCATTTTCGACCAGCTCCCGCAAACAAAGCAAGGGAGATCAGGCCATTTGGAGATGCCAACACCACCCTCATTGAGTTATCTGCTTTCACTGCGCTATAGGTCGGCTCCACCGAAAAGATCTGCACTCCACCATGATGCCCACCTCTTGTAAGCCTGTTAGATAAGAAAACTTGTGAAGGTAAGCAATGCTATTCGGTTTGACAGCAAACAGCGATTACCGCCCATAAATTAGGAAAGTGTTTGAAAGGGCGGCTCGAATAATACGGTGGATCGTCAAGCAATCTCTGCGTCGGCAGTCACGAAAATTTACGTACTAAGATTGGAACAAAAACAGATTCAAATATGTTTTCGTTATATGGCCCCACATCAGTGAACAGGCTGGCGCTACAGCTGACGTTGCCATCTATGTCGCGTTCAGCGGCTGTTCAGCAGTTATTTTTTTCTGTGGAGCGGAGCGACAAATTATACTAGTTCTTGGCTCCAGCATATGAAAGTAGAGCTGCTAGAGCTTTATAGCAGTATTATCTTCAACTTGGGGAATGGCGTTGTTTCATCAAAGTACACGTGTTGCGCACAGTCTATAAGCATACAAGAACACGAATAACAGCTAGCGTCAATGCCGGTTTCCTCTTCCACTAACCAATTGCGCCACGAATATTGGCCGCTGAGCACCAAGTAGACCAACATTATATCTTCCTAAAGGAGTGCGTAATTACTGAACGTTTTCTGTACATTTCAATTAGAAGTTGGCAACTGTAAATGGCGCTGGATATTGCTTTTCACGTTGTATTAGCACATACTAAAGCACTAATGACTAAAGCGGCACTGAAGAAAGTCCAAAGGCACACATACACAATACAAACCACAATGAAAAATAAAGTCAGTTCACACATGTACGTGCATTAAATGCCGGTCACAGAAAATCACATAAGCAATGTTAATGACGCACAAGTCGTAAGCAAACTTAAATGGCGGAAATTAATCGGGACCGCGCCATTACGCCTTCTCCTACTTTTCGACCCTGTAATTTTTTGAGACATTAGGTCTAATTAACAAATACAGAAATAACTCAACGAATAAATAAATGAACAAATTCCTGGTGTGACTGGGTATTGAACCATGTGTGCATGTATATGAAGTGTGGTTTCCACGCTATAAATAATATCGTTAAAGAACACCATGTTATATGAAGAAATTCTTTTATTTGCAGTAAGATATATACAGGATGAATATTATACACACATATCCAAGACCTTCTTGGTACCCTCAGTAAGCGCCGCAGTGTCTCTTCAAGGTAACTAAGACTCAAGGAAATTTGAATCTTAGTACTTCACTGCTATGTACAGCACAAGCGAGGGCACCACTCTGCATTGTCTGGTGCGGCAAATCTCGCTGGTGGCGTGGTAAAAGACAGTGGGACGCACTTCAGGGCAAGTTCAGCGCGGATGCCCTAATTAGATATAAGGATATGACAACTCGTCGGCGTGCTCATCAACGAGTCTTAGGAGTGTCTTATTCTCTTCAGGGTTGCTTTAGAGACATTTCGCCTCGTCCCAGACAAGAGTCTCTTGATTTATAGGGAGAATGACATTGGCCTAAACGGGACCTTCCAAGCAGAGGGTGCCGAGTTTTTCGGCGTTCTCGGCCTCTTCGGAGAGATCTAACGCTTCCAGGCACGGAACTACTGCTCCTGGCACGTGAAGCCGTTCAAGCGAGAGCCGAGACAGTTTGTCCTTGGGCTATGTCGTTCGGCAGCCCACACGCGCCACAAGGTTCGTAACGATGTCAGTTGGGAAACATGGTTACGTGCATAGAATGGCCACGGACCTCTCTGAGAGGCGATGTAGTGCGTCGGAGGCAAACCGAAGGTGACCGCAGAATATACAAGAGCTGCCAACGGAGAACTTGACGAAATTATTTTCGAAGTAAGATTACTGGTCGCGTGCGGGCGGGCAACGGTACGAGCCGCCTTCGCAGCCACCCGTCGGTGAGTAGCGGAAGTCCAGCTCTGCTCCAAGATGGCCTTCGTGGGTCGCTTCGTTTGGGTGGCCCATCGTTCGCTGACGGCTAGCCTAATCTGCTCTAAGTGAGGTGCACTAGCTTCGTCTGTCTTGGCGACAAACCGAATATGTTTTGTTTGAGATCGTTTGCTATATTAATTTGTAAGCTCAGCAGAAACGAGCACCTCCTTCAATCTGGACATCGAAGTGACACGGAGATGGAAGAGAACCAAAGCGATTCTCTCTTTCACACACCTGCTAAGGCGAGCGAGGGTGCGAATATACTTCAAGAAGATGCGCGTAGGGTGGATTTTTCGGGGGCAGTTGAAGTGAGCCTCATGCACGAGGCGGCATTTGCAGCGTTGGCGCCGGTGAGTTTCATACAATTGTTACTGGAGGGAACTCTGACACTGGGAGCATTCATCCGCCGTGGGAATGAAGTTTAGCCCGTGAATTTGTCTCATCTTTGTTTTGTGGAATATAACGCTCTTGTGAACGTGCTAAATTTAAAAAAAATATACTCTTATAAATGCGAAAGATTCTGCGAGCACGTGTAATTGATACTAATTCCAGCGGTTTAGCCTATGGAAGCCGCTAAATCGAAAATGCGCCCACAGTCTGAAATCACTGGCTTGCACGCGAGAAATTCGTAAGAGCGGTCTATGCAGGTTTTTAATGCAGGCTGCCCTGGCGTAATGGATTCAATATCGAACATCTGTACTAGAGATTCCGTGCTCGAATCCTGCTGTTAGAAGATTTCATAATGTTTACTTACTCATTTATAACAAAGTGCTTTGTTGAGAACGACCAGTTTACGAGGTCATAAAACCGCTTGAAGGAACCAAGCTTAGGCACATCCATGTGCTAATCATCGTTCCCATGATGGCTCAACCACGCCTCTTGCAACTTCCATTCATAGTAGCGCCACAGTTCCTTCTCTTCCCTCACAACAGACGTGGGAAGAGCTGCTCAGAACGCCGGATGAAAAAGTACAAAAAGCCCTCGTTGTCTGGGCCGAAAGGGTCGCTCCTCGTGAGGGGCCATTCTAGGACTCGGGCCTGCCAGATCATAACTGAGCAGAGTCTCAATAAGGTTGTTACCACCACCTAGTAATTATTGTACGAAGTACTACCATTGAAATTGTAAAGTACTAAACTATTTCACTGCGCCTTTCCTGGATGGCGCCACTTTGCCGATAAACGTAGTTAAACGCGTTCGGCATTAGAGGCCAGATACAGGCGGAAAGGTGCCTCGAACTCCCCAAGAGGTTTCACTTGTATATATGATTTGACCCACCTTCTTGATATTGCCCGTCTTGAAGGCGGGAACCATGATTTTCTTCAAGTAGCGCCAATCGTCGCCACTCACTCTGCTGATTCGCACTTCGTTGACGGCGAGGTTTTTTGACACGGAAGCCATGACCTGCAAAAAAAGTAATGCGAGAAGCAATCAGTTTCAAAATGTATTGCTCAGAAATATCCATAGTACGTGCAAAAACAAGTGCAATAATAGTCGGCAGCTATAAAATGAGAGAGAGAGGAAAATTTTTGAGGGATCGCCGGGAGGTTGGCTTGGGATAATATCTTTAAGCCTGCTAATATTCTGAGAACGTAGGAGAAAAGGAGAAAAAGAAAGGGGTGTCAGGAGTGATATTGAGAACAGGCATAGTAGCGTGCCATTACAGAACCATATACGTTTGTATCCAAAGGGTGCGTTCTTTGTTTTGAATGCAGGCTTGTGAAAATAAGCGTTGCAAGAGCGCCTCGATGGCTGTCATCGTCGATATCATGTCCGGCCATGGGCCGAGTAATACGCTCTCACTCAACGGCCGCGTATTAAATGGTGCCACAGAAGGTGAAAATATTTGCGGTTCGGACTTACTTGGGATAGGCAAACAAGCACGTGCTCAACTGTGTCAAGTACCATCACATGTGTCACAATCTGCCAAATATTCTCTCGTAAACGGTACATATAGTGTAAGGCGGTGGATAAGGCTTGCATAGCTGTTCTCGATGCCCCCCGGCATTTGAGTTGTTATATAGGGATTGAGCCTGTAAAAATATTGGCAACACTTTTCTTGTGGCCAATGTCTTGCTGACGTTTTTCGCATAGGCTCGACGGCTAAACAATTCTAATCTGGCCTTGAGAATGGTATAATGACGTGTACGCTGTCATAAAACGTATTTTTCCTTTGGGCTGTAAGTTCATACTGGCGGCCCAAAGATTTTGGGACATAGTGTCACAAAGTGCCACCCTCAGCCTTTCTACTACTGTTTGTGGCTCCGGTAAGCCGCAATCTGTAAACCGTGAGATGTTTAGGGACGAGCTGGTGCTCTCTAATGTACAGCTCTGTAGTACTGCGTGTTGCTGACTTAGCTAAACAAGGTCATATTTACAGATGCGTTTCTTTAGGGAGAATTTACATCGCGAAAGTCATATTCCGATTTTTTGTTTAAACCATATCTCACCTGTCGTCCGGTGAAACACTGGAAGTCTTGGATGAAGATACGCTTTATCAATTCATGGTCACGCAGTATGATTCCAGGCATGACGCCGTTATAGTAGCTATACAGAGACCAAGAGAGAAGAAAAAGGGTGTAGCACTTATGTTACCACTGTTGCCCACATTAAATGCGATCTGGAGTAATTTATCATACAGGCAGAAATATAAAGGCAGCCAATAGGACTACAAGTAATACAGTAAAGCTGAAGCTTCGAGTAGCTACTCGTAGCTTTAGCTTCAGCGCTTTTCGTAGAAGAGCGTTGCCTTAGCGCATGAAAGAAAAGCGTTCGAGGGAACCAATTTTCTTTCAAGGCAAGATAAACAGATTTCACTAAGGTTTTCTAGTATGACTGCTAGAGGCGCCTCAATGACTCAGTGCCTATGTAGTTGTGTGGCTGAACAGAAAGTCGTGGATTAGATTTCCGTGCACACGCCAGCTATTTGTGCAAGCAGACTTAAAGAGTGGCCGCGTTTGAACGAGGGTTAAACCAAGCTTGTCGAGTCATAGCACGGTTTTGCTTGCTTTGGGAAAGGACGCATACATTGCTCGGCGTCGTCAGTGACTACGGCATCTACAAGTACGTGTACCACAATTTCTGAACGAGTGTATCAGCTAGGTTTGCCTCATGAATCCCTCGATTCCATTTCCACTTCATTGCGGAGAGTGGCATAGCCATTATCCTACTCTTCTTAAGTCCTCACCATGGCGGGAGTTTGATCATTCCCATTCCTTGAGTGGCTGATAGTTTTCTCCGTAATTATTTGCTACTTGCGCTTACGCATGGTGGCAAACAAAACACACTTTGAAGCATTAAGAACGTAAAAATAATGCAGCATACTATATTTTCACATAAGAGACAACACGCTTTATGGCCTCTCATCTCTCTCTCCAAGGCATTATGGTGTGTAGTTTCTCTTATTACTAACCATTTGATTAAAGAATACTGCGAAATAATCTTACACATTGTCCGTCGCAGTGGGAGGGCGCAATGATTTGAGGAAAAGCAGGCAATACAATTATCCTGCAGGAGAACGCTGTTGTCCCATTAAGTGGTTCAGAGCAGAAGAAATCGCCGAAGTCTATCGCCTCTATTTTGTTGCATATGCACCATTTCCCAGCCCACGGCGCCGACCGGCTGTTATCACGCCTTCCGGTTAATCGACAGTGTATAAAAAAGCATGACGCGCCTTCTAAATCACGGTGGGCTCAGGCAGCGTGCAACCGTTTCCAACCTAGCCACTTGCCGCCAGCATGCTTTTGTCGTAGACCAAGTGTGCGCTCGCTAAATGGAATCATTCCTCAGACTTTTGCTCATGAACTAAAGGCTAAGGATTTAACCAATACGTCCATCTTTATTTCCAGGACTTTGCATGCAAACTATAATAACAATAGTGCTAACAGCATGCTTGCTTTCCTATGTCGCTACTTCTCTGCTACCGTTAGCGTCAAACTTCAACTTTACAAAACCCTAGTGATGCATAAACACGAGCACATGTGCTCATTTGGGACCAAAACAAGTCAACATTAACCGATATTGTTGACTATATTCAGAAACGAGTCGCCCTCTTCATTTTCGCTATTTACTCTCGTCACTCTAGTTGATCAAGAATGAAAGAAGACTTTGGCTTATTAAAATTAGCTTGCCACGGCAAACAACTGCGACCGTCTATTTTCCGCTGGGCACATTACACAAACCCCATAGTTAGAGATTTCCTGTTCGATCATCCATCCTACGTGTAATCCCTCACTGATCATTGGTACAAAGGTGCTGTTCCATTGAGCCGCGCCAACCGGTACTGGCGCTTTGATACCAAGAACGGCGAACGACTTGAACAATCTTATTGCCGCCATTGTAGTCACATCTGATGCCATTAAATTCAAAGTTGTCACCAATTACCTCCACTTCTCTCTGTAATGCCTTCGGGAATTGAGAGCATGCCAAAAATAAATAGTTTGTAGGCAAGGAAAGGAACACTATAATGGGCCATCGTCTGCAGCGCTTTCTAGTGGGCCAAGCTCTCCTGCTCAGTTCTCGGGAGACGGCCCTTGTGCTGAGAGTGCGTGCCCGGCTCCAGTGGCGTAGCCAGAAATTTTGTTCGGGGGGGGCTCACGTTGCAGGTCGGCCTCCTCCTTAAGAGGAAACATTAGGTCGGATGCTCCTGTCTAAATAAACGCAGAAGGAGAACTCGTTTTTCTCGGCAACCACTGCACCAAATTTGACGAGGTTTGTTGGATTTAAAAGAAAAACTGAAATTCTAGTGAACGTTTGTTTCGAATTTTCGATTTAGGTCGTCAATATTTTATTGAAAGTGGCAAAATTCGAAAATTTTCAGAAAACGAGACAATTAAGTTTAGAACTCTGTAAATCAGCAATGAAAATTGATATCACAATTCTGTGAATCGCACATAATAGTACATCTACAGCGGACAATATTGATATGTTACACATGAGTCTAAAAAAATTAAGTATTATGGAAGTACGGCTTTTGCAGAACCCTTGTACATAACATTACTAATCCACGTAAGATACAAATTGACATATCGAATTTGTCCGCTTTGAATGGTGTAATGGATGGCGTTTACAGAACCGCGATATCTGTTCTTGATGCAGAGCTATTAATTTGTAAACTTCGTGCTGCTATTTTTTTCGAACTTTCAAATTTTTCTATATATTTTAAACAAAGTTCAGGCCCTAAATTGAAATTCCGCTTCCAACAGACACTAGAATTTAACTTACTCTCTCAAATGCAACAAATTTCGTTAAAAGCGATTCAGGAGTTATCACAGAAAAGCGTTTCTGCGTTTTACATGTATCTGAATAGGCCGCGCCGGAGTAGGGCCCGAGCTAAAGCTTCCTCTCAAACAATTTGCCTAGGGATCAAATACATGAATAATAACTACATTGCCATTGCCAAAGATGCTGCAAACGAATTATTGAACGCTAAGCACTGTCAATACAAGTAAAATATGTATTTTTTCCATAAAAGAATATACTCGTATGTGCCAAAAATTGTGCCCCACATAACTGATGTCAATGCTTTCATGTGTTTTGTCTATTTATTAAGGAAAGAAAATATCACACAAACTTTAGAACTACATCAGTTCGAAGCCAGCAAAGCAGTGCATTCCGCTGATATGAAAAATGTAAAGGCCATGAAATGAACAAGTTGAGACCAAATATATTAATTACACTTTGTCATTCAAGATCCTTGTTTACATTCTTGTACATATGCAATGGCCAGTGAAAAATGTCAATGACGCTGTCATTTGTTCCAGCGTATTACGCAGCAGCAGCTGTCACCGGACGTGTATCGCAATTGCACCGAAATTATAGTCGCAACAGAGCACGTATAAAAAGCAGGAGTTCTGCAGAATACACGAGGGCGAGTCAAATGAAAGTGAGCCAATGCGAATATATGACAAACGGGGTACTATAATTAAAAGTAGCCCCCGTGAGCATTTAGACATTTGTCCCATTGACTAACGAGTCGCGCGATTCCCGTCTCATATAGCTCCTTGGCTTCCTCCTTCAAAACCTCTGCAACTGACTTTCACTTCATCGTCCGAGACGAATCTGGTTCCCTTGAGCTGTTTTTTCGTTTGCCCCAAAATGTGGAAGTTGCAAGGCAACAGGTCTTAGCTGTGTGGCAGATGTTGCAGCGTTTCCCGCTTGAACTTTGCCAGTTTTGTATTAACCCCATCAGCGACGTGGGGACGGGCATTGTCATGGAACAAGATGACCTCATTCGTCAATTTTCCACGTAGCTTGTTCTTGATTGGGGCACACTGCCGATCCGCGTTTCGCAATATCGGAAACAATTGATAGTCTCTCAAGATTTAGCAAATTCTATTAGTAATGGCCCCTGACGATCGAAAAATAAAAGTCAACAACAGCTTTCTGGCAGAAATGATGGCCTTTGCTTTCTTTGGGGGTGGCGAGTTCGAATGTTTCCATTGTAAGCTTTGCCGTCGTGTTTCAGACTCCTAGTAGTGGCATGATGGTTCGTCTCCAATCACAATTGCAGACAAGAAATCGTCACCCTTATTGTGATAGCGGAACAGATGAGTAAAGGCAACGCCGATTTTCTCCGTATTCTGGCGGTAGTTCAATATCTTGCGCATCCACTGCGCGCCCAAGAGCCGATAACCGAGATGTTCATGAATTATGGCGTGAACCAAACCGTGACTGATGTTCACACGCTTAGCAGTTCATCGATGCTTATCCTCCGTTCTTGTCTTATCAGCTCATCAACCTTTGCAATTTTGTTAGGGGTGATTGCACGATGGCTTTGGCCCGGTCTGGGATCGTCCTTGCAACTTTCAGGTTCTTTTTTAAACCGTTTGTTCCAACGCTTCACAGTGGCCAATGAAATGCAATGTTCCATGTACACGGCAGACATACGGCGACTAATTTCTTTTTGAGAAACACCTTCAGCTGTCATAAACCTCACGGCACCACGCTGCTCAACTTCTGGAACGTCCATTACGGCACGCAACCATGTACAACCCAGTGTATGAGAGCATTAAAGAACATTTATCCTCACACCAGCGTGTCACTTTTGTAAATGAGAGATCCCTGTGTGCTACGCGCAGGCCTTGCAGATAATCAACAGAACCATAATTGCGCGCGGTGGGTAGGCTCACTTTCATTTGACTCGCCCTCGTACATTAGAAATGCGAAGATACAATGGAATATACAAATGGGAAGAAACAGCTTGATAAAGGGCAAAAAAGTGCCACTGGAAACAAAGTTCACTGCACGTATACACAAAACCTCGCAACAAGATATTTAAGCATACGTATAAATAAGTCTCTAATAAATCTACGTATCTAAGAAAAAGTCACGGTATATAATGCGTCAAACAAGGCAAATAAACATGTTGCGCAATGACAGATTCACAGAATCCTAGATCCTGGCCCCATTCCATCCACTCCATCCGATGTATCGCGCGCGACGGAAGGCGGCGCGCTTGCTCCTAACTTTTCTCCCTTGCGCACACAAGACAGCCACCATCGTCGGCTCACCCATTCCCCCTCACCCCCCACATGCTTTCACTCGCACATACAGCATGCGGTGCACGGTCACGATGTTATCGCCCTTACAATTTATACGGAACATGAGGGCGACGGCGACGGTAGGAATGCGCCTAGAGTCTCCATATAATTGCTATTGCAATAATATAATAAGAGTATCCGCAGCTGAAGCGTCCCATGGCCCATTACTTTCCGCAAAATAAGTAACAAAATAGAACTTTCACCACGCGACAATTCGCTGCACCGCAACAATGCTTCTTTTTTCCTTTTGTGAAGCGGGGGCACCGTAAAAAAAAACGCAAAGTATGTTGGTCACAATCGAATGCTTACTTTGGGCAACTAATATGGCTATTAAAGGAATGTCAACAAAAACACGAGACGCTTGGTCCACAAAGAACCATGCGCATACTGCTCGGTATCCTACACCGGCGAGACAAGACTTTCTGGAGAGGTTGCGCTCAAGCGAACGCGCTGCAATCCGTCGAGCCCCCACAGTGATGGCGGCTAGCGACCATTGTTTCTTTTTCTCGTCTGCTAACCAGAAAGCATCCAAAACTCTGCCAGGCGAAAATGCACTCGGCCAGAGAAAACCGAACGCGCACCGAAGTGCGCTGCTTGATGGACGCGGCAACACGAGAAAAACGCATGCGCTCTGGCTGGCTCTGGCAGCGCGCGGGTAGGGGAGCGAGAACAAAAAAATTTAAAAGGCTCAACGTGTCCTCGCGATAAAAAGTAAAAGTAGAAACAATAAATAAGAACCTAGTTACCTTTGCTGACTTTAGTGTCTTCACTGGATGCTTTGGCGCAGGTGAAAAAAAAATGTTGATATTTTTTTATGTGACATGACGGCACGAATGAACCACCACAACGCTTCGTCTCATCAGGCCTCGCTGCGGGCTTTGTCAACTTGTCGGATAGTGTGTTAATTTGGCTTGTCTCGTTGTATGGCCCGATGTACGACTTTGGAAAAGTCAATGCACCTTTGGCGTCAAATATTTATGGGAGCATTAAACTTACAATGTTCCGCAATTGAAAATCTAAAGCACACGTTTCAGAAATGTCAATGCACCTTTCACATAAAAAGTTTATGAGAACTTTATACCCATAAAGTTTCGCAATTGATATCCACGCGCTCCGTAAATTCCATGATAGAGTGTAGATTCCGCGACCTCCGCGAGATGCCGCGGCGAGCCCGTTCTCCATCAAAACGTCCTTGAAACTTTGTGCTCGGATGGGGCTACTTGCGTTATGTGACTCCCGGTGCATGGGCGTTGCCGCAAAATTCAGCCCGAGTTCGCAATTTTCGCGGTGAAAGGGCTTTTCGAGCGCGAAAAAGACGCTCTACACAAAATCCAGAATTATTTCCGGCGCCGGGGGTTGCTTTGGTAGGCGGTGCATGGACAGCACGAAAAAATTTCGGGGGGGGGGGGCTGAAGCCCCATAAGCCCCCCCTCCCCCTGGCTACGCCCCTGCCCGGCTCTAATGGTAGGTCCTAAACGACGGTGGTTAATAAACACCTCTACAAGTGGCGGAGGTTGCTTCGCCCTACGAAGTCAGCTCTGGAACTTCGACCCGTATCCTACGCATAACCATGACTGAAAACGCATCCCAACAAGCGCCTCCTGAGTCGGTCCTGTGATCTAGTGTGCCTCGCCATCGGGACCTTGCCATTTTCAGCTGCGTGGATGACACCAACGTTGAGGACTGGCTGACGACATATGAAATGGTAAGCGCCCATAACAAATAGGACGATCCCGTCAAACAGAGCAACGTGCTCTTCTATCACGCGGGTGCCGCCAGTCTCTGGTAGAACAACCATGAGACCGAATTTCCGACGTGGTCTTCTTTCAAGACCTCTTGAGAGAATCTGCTTGGTCGCCTTGCTGTGCGCAAGCTGCGAGCGGAATCGCGTCTTCGAGAACGTGCAACGCACCTGCGTGAAACCTTTACCAGCTACATTGAATGTGTACTGGACTTTAGTCAGAAGGTAATGCAACGATGTCTTAGTCCTACAAATTCATTCATGTCTTAAAAGGGATAGAGGACGATGAATTCAACATGATACTTGCAAATAATCCTCAGTCTGTAGAAGACGTAATCACTCTGTGGCAAAGCTACGAGAAGCTACGCAGGCAGCGCTCGTTGACACGTCGCCTTTCTTCGCGGGACGACCTCTTTGCTGGTTTGGCTACCACCTCCGGTCAGTCAGCGCTGCTTGATCAAATGAGAGCGTTCGCTCGGGGGGAAGATGCACGCCAGGTGTCCGTGATATCCTTCGCTCAGCCGCAGCATCTGCAACAGCCTGCATCGAATTTTACGCCTCCGCTACGGCGCGCTATTGAACACGAAATCGTCGAGGTCTTGCCAGACCTGAGCCAACATCTTCTTGCGGCTGTACCACTAACGTACGCTGCCGTCGTTGCGCCGCCGCTACAGGTCCCGGCGGCTGCATCACTCACGCTGAAGTCGTCGCGAGGACCCAGTAAGTCTTCAAGTAAGTATTTCCATACTGCCGACTTCATGCCTTGACGCCGACTGCTGCCCGCCGTGCAATCATGTCAGCAGCCATCTTGTACAACGCGTCCTGTGATATGGATGGGAGCTGCCCCGGCTATCCGGTGGCGTACTCCCGACAACCGGCAAATATGCTTTGTCTGTGGCTATGCCAGTCACGTCGCACGTTTTTGTAATCGTGTGCAGCCGCCTAGGGCCGCAATACCCATGAAAAGCGAGTCCAACCGTCTATATTACGTGCCCCCGTCGGCTATGTCGCCGACATTGCGACCGACCGCAACTACCCGCCATTCACCTTCCCCACTGCGTCGCTCATTGTCGCTGATGCGACCTCGCCCGTACTTCGCTGTGAGAAAAACTAATCGTCGCATTCCAAGAGACAAGGGACGCAACAACGTCGAAGCTTGAAAGTCTTCAACACAGTCCCTCGAACGTAATCGAAGTGTTTGTTGACGGTGTTCGCGCATCTGCACTCGTGGACACTGGAGCCACGATGTGTTATGAACGCTAAGCTTTGCCGCTTACTTCGGAAAGTCCCGACCGCCCCTTTCTTGACTGTCCCTCCACACAGCCAGTGCATATTCACCCTTTGGCAGCATGCACTACTCGTGGTGTCATTTAGGATCTGCACTCGTGGACACTGGAGTCGCCGCATGTGTTATGAACGCTATGCCTTGCCGCTTACTTCCGAAAATCCCGACGCCCCTTTCTGGACGGTCCCTGCGGACGCGAGCATTCTGATGCTGACCCCCTCTCGTGCTCTCCCTTGGCTGACTACAATGCCTGCTGCTCACTATCCAACTTTACCTCTAGCACCACTAACCACTTGCACTCTGCGTCACTAAGCTCAACATTTCGCCAAACGTCGCAATGTACTTCACCGACGCAATTATAAACCCGACGGGCACCAGTGGTTAGTAGTACATTGTAGTCTCCGTTCCTACATATGCGCAGCTTTCCACGCCGATCCACAGTGTGCACACTTGGGAGTTTTCAAAACATATCAATGCTTTCGACAGTGGTACTACTGGCAAACGATATACAGCTACGTTCAGAAGTTAATTCGCTCTTGCCCCCGATTGTCAGCGCCGGAAAAACTTCACCCCTCTTCTCGCCAGCACGTCTGCAACCTTTACCTTGCCCTACCCCGCCATTCGGGCACGTCGTTGTCGATCTCTATAGACCCCTTTCTCTGACATCGGCTGGAAACTGCTGGACCATTGTGGTGGTCGACCACCTCACGCGGAACGCCGGAACTGCCGCCCGCCTGGCAGCTACAGTTGTTGGCTCCTTCTTGCATCATAGATTCTTCCTCCCTCATGAAGCACCCCAGAAACCGCTCAATGTTTGCTAATGTGTTTTCCTGTCCGAAGTAGTTGAAGCCATTCTTAAGGAGTGTCACCTTGTTTGCCGCAGAACTACGACGTGCCATACTCCAACCAGTGGCCTTACAGATCAAACGCTTCAACTTTACGCTCGGCAACATGCTTACAATGTACGTCGCCTCCGACCACACAAATTGGGACGTCATACTGCCCTTCGTAACAAATGCGTGCAACACCGATATTCAAAGCACCACCGGTTTTTCACCCTTTTTCTTACTGCACGGTAGGCACCGGTCGCACACCTTTGAGAAAATTCTACCATACCCACCGAATGCGCCTGAATGTGCATCCAATTATGCCACGGCAAGACATGCTGAAGAGTGCCGCGATCTCACACGGGCTTTTACCTCCCCTGACGAAGAGCGCCAAAGCAGCAATCGCGGTGGCACCACCTCTGCACCCACCTTCCTTACTGGAGCACTTGTGTGGCTTTCCGTTCCTCCCGCTGCACCTGGGATCTCTTCAGAACAACTCCCAAATATGGAGGCCATACGATATCGCCGAACGCGCATCCCCCGTTAACTACATGATCAAATCCTTTGAACCATGTTCGAACATGCGCCATCATGGACGAGACATTGTCAACGACGAACGCCTCAAGGCGTACTATGATCCATTCATAGTGAAGACCTGTTCCACTTCCTGAATATTCCACAATATGTTGCGGTCTACGCTGTCATAGGCTCCTCTAATGACTAAAGAGAGGAAATAAGTTATCATCTAAACGCCTACCCATTCTGAATCCATTCTTAAGTTCTCCCAAGATGCCATTATTCTGTGTCCATGCTTGAAGCTTTAATTTGATCGCTTGCATTGCTACCCTGTATATTACCGATGTAATAGTCAACGGTCTATACGAGTAAATTCTAGCTTTGTCCCCCTTACATTTATAAATTGAATTCATTCTACTTTGTCGCCAACTGTCTGATACTCGTCTATCTTTTAAAGTTTTTCCCACTGATTTCACCAGAGCTTCCTTACTTATTGGTCCTAGTTCATTTTTCAGCCTAACGGGAACCTCGTCTATCCCCGTGGCTGTGCGCTTAGGAATTTTCTCTTCTGCTTTCTTCCAGTTGAAATTTGTCAGCACCAGCTCCTTTTCCCCTTGGGTATCTTTCATACTCATTTTTTCTTCAAATACAACGTCATCATTGGCTTGGAAAGATTGGGCTGTTATTTTTGGGATGTAATTTATTGCCGCTTTTCCTTCCAATCTGTTTTCATCTTCGCCTAGGATATGTTGTTGTATTGCTGTTGACTTCCTGTCTAATAGTTTTATGTGGTCCCAAATATCCGAGGTGCGGGCTTCTTTTTCTCACGTATTTCTGACAACGAACGTTCACTTTCACCTTTTAATTTTGCTTGCAGCAGTATTTGAACCATAGACTTTTTCTCCCGGTATATTTCCCATTTACTGGTTACTTCAACCTGCCGCAACTGCGCCTTCTTTGCCTGCCTGTGCTCTCGAGATGCTTTCTCTCATTCGGCGATCGCTTCTCGTATCTCCCTGTTCCACCAGCTTTTCGGTTTCTTTCTTCCTTTCGAACGAACATGTTGTTTTTCTTTCCGTGATTCCGTCGTTATTACACTTAGAAGCTTACAATATTTCCACTCTTGGGCATTTGCCAAGTTCTTCCTAGACTCTAGTGATTATATTTGCTATTTGTTCAGCGTTCAAATTTCGACTGACCATTTTGTGCTCATTGCTCTTTTTACCAACTACATATCCCAGTTTCAAAATGATATTTATGGTCGCTCCCTATACTGCTATGCCCTTCCTCATCAATGACCATTTCTCTCAACTTATCAATTCCTTCTGTCATCAGCGAGCAATAAATGGTCGATTGCCGGATTCCCGCTTCCCACGTGATCTGCCCTTCACGCTTAGGACCTGTGTTCACTATAACGAGGTTATCTTGCTCCCAAAGGTCTAGAATTGGCTTGCCGCTGTTGTCGGTATAGCCATCTAAATCCTGTATGTGGGCATTCATGTCACCTAATAGGAGAATTTCAGCACCATTCCCGAAACCTTTAATATCAGCGCTAATGCATTCCACTAACTCTTTATTCTTCTCTGTGCAATTATTTCCGGTCCACAAATACGTAACGTCGAGCCAAGTTTTTTTCCACTCATTGTGCCTGATAACCAAATATGCCCTTGACATTTTGAATTTACTCTTTTCCATTTGGCTCCCTGATGGATGAGCATTCCGACTCCCCCTCCCTTTCTTTCCGACTGAGTTCTATTGAACCCTTCCTAAACACAGTTCTCAATACCTCGCGGCTCTGCTGAGTCTCTAAGGTGCGTTTCTGTAACCGCATACACCCCTACTTGTTCTCTGTGTAACTGCTCCTCAATCCCTGCCCACTTTTCGTTTCTTCTGCCGCCCTGCATGTTTATGTAGCCTATTGCATGGCGAGCTCTTTTTTTTGCTTTCCTCCTTTTTCTGTTATCGAAGGCGATGCTCTTCTGAGGTTCGCCTAGGGAACCTTCTTCATTAATACCTACTCTTGCCTCCTGAGCGCCCGTAGGCCCGCTAAAAGGCAACAGCGCGACCACCAAGTCGCCAGCCCACTTCTCGTTCCAGCCTGTAATTGAAGTGGATCCCGTCTCGTTTAAAACCACCACAACTTCTCACTTCCCAGTTTACTTCGTCAACCTCGAAGCCTTTCTCTCGGCTCATTTTCCATATTGCCTCATTAGCAGCCATTACGGCTCTTTGTACGTGACTGTCACGTACAGGCACCTCCGGCACCGTGCACACCACGATCTGCACCTGAGCGGATAGCTCGTGCAAGTCGTCCACCCCCTTCGCCAAGCGCTGGGCTAGTCCAGTCCATTTCCTGTTTAGGACGTCATTTAGCCCACCTGCTACTATGAGCTTTTCTTTTGCTCGCTCCATGACAGAACTCAGTGTCCGCCCTAGAAATGTCCCCACCGCCACTCTTTTGTCGCCTTTCATCCTCTCCATAATTGCTTTTGAGCACCCAGCCAGGTTTGAGTCGCCAGTGATTATCACCCCTTCACTCCCTCCTACCTCGCCCTGCTTCCCTTTGTCCGTATTCGCGTGATTCGGACTCGACAAGGGGTATTGTCCCCTGGGCTCCTGCTTTTCCCGCGTGGCGGCCTCAAGGTAGGTGCCGCTATTTCCAGCTAACCCTTCATCACGTTGCATGCATTCCACGTACTTCGCTGAAACTCCTTCGCCTGTCGCGTCGGGGGTCTGCGTTTCATTGTCACGCACATTCTCGTTCACAATGGCGGCCCTGTTCACCTTTTCCTCGGCTGCTTCGTCTCTTTTCAACTACCTTCCGTGCATCACGCTCCCTGTTTAGTTCATTTTGAGCGCTTGCACCTATTGGAGAAGTTCTTCCTGGAAAGCCTCCATTTTCTGCTGCTCTAGTATCGACTCCAGTTAATCGCGCGCCACCCAGTGGCCGCACCGAGAACCAGCCGATCAAAGCTTAAGCTCAAAGGTGAGCGTTGGCCAGACATCTGCCTGGTTCCGGAGAAGTCAATTATAGGGAATAAAAACTAACGAACATTTGTTTTAAAACCCCGACGTTCCGACACCGGACCGGCTCCTTCAGTGCTTAAGGATTAGTTTCTTCCACGCCATCTGAAAAACCTGTGAAGCGTTCCTTCAAGGACTGCTCACGTGCAAATGATGCAGCCATAATAGAACATATGGAAACATGTCTCACCGACTTTAACAACAGTGATCTGATAGCGCTCTGGCACTGTTTTAAAAACATGTGTAAGTTCTGTATTGATACATTTGTGCCTGATAAATACAAACTAGTCCGCAAACAAACACCGTGGATGACACGTGATGTTATCCACATGACGCGCAAGATAAAAAAGGTTAAAGAAAACACTATTACAACCTGATCGAGTTAAAGAAATGAAAGAAAACCTTGCGCGTGCAGTACGCACCTCGAAGGAACACTATTTCGATACAGTACTACCAAACTTCATTGTTGAACAGCACGAAAAGTTCTGGAATTACTTGAATGAGAAAAAGAAGCCAGTAGCACAAATCTGCATCGATGGATCAATCATTACCGATGACAGGGAAATTGCGAGTCACTTCAATTATTACTTTCATAGTGTATTTTCTAATTCTGGCATTAGTTCATCTAAGGACAAAACGTTTCACCAATGTGAAGCTAATTTTATTTCATACCCTGGCTTAGTTTCGATGCTAGTTAACTTAAAAACTAAATATTCTTGCGGTCCTGACAACCTTCCGAACATTCTTTTGAAACATTATGCTGAAACTATTGCAAGGTTCCTTCTTATTATATATATTTCTTGCTTCGTTGCTTGCTGGAAAATTACCGGATGACTGGAGGGTAGGCAGAGTTGTACACGTATTCAAGAAGGGCGACTGTTCATTGTTAGAAAATTGCCGTCCAATATCATTGACATCCTCATGCTGTAAACTAATTGAACATATTGTTGCCAACTAGATTAACGAATTTCTAGATAAACATTCAATACTGTCTAAATTTCAACACGGATTTACAAAAGCTATTCAATAGTTACACACCTTGTCACCGTAATTCGTTCACTCGCCTCATGCCTCGATAAATATGGTCAAATTGATGCTGTATTTCTTGATTTTAGCAAAGTCTTTGATACAGTTAGACATCACAAATTAATACGAAAACTTAGACATCTTGAGCTCCCTGAAATATTAATTGCATTGGTAACAAACTATCTAACAAATCGTTGCCAGTTCGTGGAAATCAATAAGCAACAGTCTGGCTGTCTTCTGGTCACCTGGGGAGTTCCTCAAGGAAGTGTCCTAGGGCCACTGCTCTTTTTACTCTATATAAATGATGTTACTACTTCAATCAATCCCACTTTGCAAATTAGGTTGTTTGCGGATGACTGTGTGCTTTTTAGAGAAATCACTTCAACTAATGATCAAACTGATTTAAATGCTTCTGTAGCTGGCATTATTGATTGGTGCAAAACGTGGGGAATGCGGCTTAACGCTGAAAAGACGGTCTTCGCTTCACTCGTCAGAAAGCTCCACTAACCTTTAGTTACATGTTAGGTTCGTTCCCATTGCAGAAAGAAACAAAATATAAGTATTTGGGCGTCACAATTACTAACAATGTATCATGGAATTTACACATTGATAACATCTCTTCTTCAGCCTTGCTTAAATTATTTTTTTTGTGACATAAACTTAGAAATTCCCCACCTAACGTTAAACTGCTTCCTTATTATTCATTAATTAGACCGAAACTTGAATATGCATGTGTTCTTTGGGACCCGTTTACTAAACAAAATATGAAATGCCTCGAAAGGGTACAGGAAAAAGCCGTGCGATTCATATACTCAAAATTCTCTCGAGATGATCCCCCTCACAAATAATGCGTGATAATGGCATCGAAGTCCTTGAGCAGCGAAGGCAACGATTACGAATTCGATTTCTTTGCATGCTTTTTAATGGAGGCTTATCAATTAATCCTGCATTGTATCTGTCCAGTACAACGTCTAGGCTTACTCCACACCATCATCCGAATTCACTAACACCTTATTTTGTACGGACGGATGTATTCATGTATTCTTTTCTTCCCCGAACTATAACAGACTGGAATAACTCGTTGTTGCCCGTTTCAATTGATTGATTCACTGTACTACTATTGTGCCTTACCCCCACACTTGATTGAATAATGCATTGTATTATTGTTGTGTATTACCACCCTGCTTGGACCTGATCTTGGTCTGCAGTATGAAATAAATAAAAAAAGTGGCGGGAGGCACAGCAGGACTGATATACGTTTCTGGTGCTTTGACAGGCATGCAGACATTTTTCCTATACCTTAAGAGTAAACAGGGAAAAGTGTTGGTCACGAACAACTGATGTTACCTGGCGTCTACTGCATTTGCCAGGATTCCAAAAGGAGCCGCCACCGGTGGTTACTTTTTCTTTCCAAGATGGCTAATGCGGTGATCAAAGATGTCGCAGTGTTTTGCCACAGCACTGCATTCTCTGTTGAGGTGGCGGAGGTCATTCTTGTCTTAACGAATTCTTTCCAGGAAGTTTTCAAGCGAAGCTTGTATTGTCTCTTAAGTGACGTCGTAGTGGTCATGCAAAAAGCCAGTTTCTCCCAGAGCAGAGCAGGTGCGGGAAATGGCGGTTTGACGTGTTGACAGCTTTGCGGGCACCGAAACGTGAGTGATTAGCAAGGATTCCAGCAGCCTAGGCACCCGCTCAGACCACTCGCGCAACCAAACAGAGGCGCTTCGCTTCTACCGGGGAGGGAAAGGGCAGGAAATGGTTTCGCATGCGCGGCGGCGGCTTCGTGTCCGTTCAGTTCAGTCTGCGAAAACAGATGGGCTGGACACGTGTAGTGCGTTCCCCTAAGGAATGGGCAGCGTTTGGCGACTAGCGGCGAGAACTCGCGCGTGAGAGGGTTCCCCCTCGGTGCGCAGATCCAGCCGTTAGTGCCGCCCGAGCCGAGGCAATTCGACAGCAACGAGAAGAGCCCGAGCTGAGGGAGCAGGAGGCCGAAGCAATCCAGCACAGTTAACTGTCGGTCACATAGCCGAGACGAACGCAACGTGTAGGCAGGGCAAGCTTCACTTACCCCCATTTTCCTGTAGAGGAAGGATTGGACGTACTTTTTAGTCTTTCCAATATACGACGTTCGGCTTTAAGTGCAAGTGAGCTCGTACACAATTCTCTGCGCGTTTTCGACAGGAACGCGGTTTGTTTGGACGAGGGAGGAGGCCACCGACCGTAGAGAGAGGCTTGTGACGGAAGTCGACACCTGCCCCTCGCGCCACACAGGCTAAGCTCTCGCTGATAGCTCGACGACGTGGCTCAGAGACACGGCGCCGTGGCCTGGGTGGGACGGTAGCCACCGTTTTCCTTTCCTTCTCTTCCGTATTCAGAGGGCGCGGTTATAAATGCCTTTGTATAACCATTCCTCCAAGGGTCACGAATTCCTGTGTTTTCTTCTTTCTGGAGGTGCAAATTGTTTCAGCTGTCTTCGAGAGGCTTCGGACTACAAAGTACTTCTAGCGGATGAGGTGATTAGAATGAAAGTTAAGATCTGTTCATGTATGTGTCTGTTTTCTGAGTACTGAAAAAGAAAGGATCACTCGTGCTCTTTTCATGAGCGCGTCTAAGAAATTCAGGTTCCCTCCCTTTCTTATATGTATTAGTTAATATAGAGCGACCAAACGTGTCCTAATTCATATTATATCGTTTTCTTCTCTTGGTTGATTGAAGTGAAGTGTTGCCCTGATTCTATTGAAAATAATCTTGGTGAATATTTCAGAAAATACTGAAAGCACGGTAATGGGCAAATAAATCTTCGGTTCTTTAACGTTTCCATTGTTCTGGGCTATTATGATGTTCGCACTGCTCCAGCTCTCTGGTACACCTGAAGTCGTGACGCATAGCTTATAAAGGGTCATGAGGATTTCAAGCATATCTCCTCCATCTTTATAAATAGACTAATATTCCAACTTCTCCAGCCGCTTTTCCGCGCGTGATGAATTGCATGCCTTTCTATGTTCATCGCTAGTTATGCAAGTAGCTTTGTATCCTGTTCTTCACTACTTACAATGGACATAGCATGACTGATTTGGTTAATGTACTGGTCAGTATAGAATCATTTTACTGCCTTTACTTTATCCTCGAAATTTCTGATGGCATTTTCCTGTTTACCCTTGACAGCATACATCTTGTCTTTTCCTATGCCAAGTTTCCTCCTCATTGAATTCACGCTGCGGACCTTTCTTTACTACTTCGTAAACTTTTCGCACGTTAAAATATATATTATCCTTTACTTATTGTTCATTAGTTTTTTTCTGTTAAGCGAATTCTATCTGATCTCGTGAGTTACAGACGTTCAAGCTTTGTAGCTGCTTTATAAGATAATTTGTTACTTGGGAGAGCTTACCTACAGGTTGGCTTGGTTACTTACCTCCCACATCAATTTCTGCTTCACAAATCAGCCTAGTTACCCTTGCATTACCTCTATGTTATCTTCGCCTTTCTGTTCTGAAGCTACATATTTGTTTGCGTGCACCTGGCCTAATTCGTCTGCTTTTTAACGTCAGTGCACCTAGGTTGGCCTATTTCTTCTTGACTAATTTTGCTCTTTCTCTCTACAAATTGAGATGAATCCTAGATCTCACTAACGTAGTGTCTGTCTTTTACCCTACCTAACACTTCTGCATGCTGCACTATGTTTGGACCAGTAGAGAGCGTGATATCCGTGATAATTCTTTATTCTGCATTGGGGCTTCATCATTTCCACTTCCTACATACATTCACTTCAACACAACGTAATCGATATAAACAAAACTATGTCGTCACCAGTGGACGCCGATAGAGATGATGCGCGGGACAATTTTGGTGACTCTGGATTCGCGGCTACACGCATTGTTCCTGCGCAGCATATTTGCACACGTACCGATCACATACTCAATGTATCACCTATTTTCGCAAAAACAGTAAAGTATCAAACTTCCCCCCTTTTCTTATCAATTGAAAAATGGAACGCGTTACTGGAAAGCGTTGTGACCCCCCCTCCAATAAGGGAAACTGCTTCATTCCAGAAAGCCCTACTTGCCCACCTTGAATCAAGAACAGTGTAGTAGTCTGAATGTAAGATCTATAACTGGATTCATTTAAGATTTCCATGTTAGGAGAGTACATAATTATCGATTTGGGTTATGCCAAGCCGAACGTTGCATTGCCGTGATGGTTTTCTCCCTGTCTTTGAACTGTGCGATGTGCCGCTTTTGTGCATGCCTTTCCCTTTTCTGTTGCATGTGATGCAAATTTGGATTGTGTAAATTCGCCCCCCCCCCCTATGTAATGCTCCTAGGAGACCTTAGGGTATGTAAATAAATAAACAAAAAATTCCAAGCACATTTAATACCACTCTTGATCTTCCGGATGCGGGCAATTTTTTGTAGTTTTCATAAGTCATCAAACAGATTGCACGTCAATATTTTCATTGAATGAAATATTTGTAAGAAACATCATGATTCCTTTATTAAATCAAACTCTTCTACCGTGGGTATTCCTGCATCTTTAACAATTATACAAGAACGAAACGCCAAAATACAGCCGCAATGCAATACCCTTCATAGCAGTACCAGTTTCGCCACCCTTATAGGTGCTCAACCTGCCATGCACATTTCTAAAGAATTGCTGTGTGAGAAACTAACACTTCCACATATCGTGATTGCTTCTAATGAGCACAATCAAAAGCAGGATTGTTTTAATAAAGCTAAACTTTTTAACCATTATTATGATTATTTTCGTAACCGTTACGTAAGCACAAAACAGCAATGGTTATCTCGCGGATTAGCTTAATCTGACGGGAGAAGGTTTAGGTGAAACCGGACACCAAACATTTTCGTGTTGAAAACCTTTGTACTACCTATTTTAACGATGGCTAAGTACTGGTAGGGGTACATTTTCTTCTAGCAATTTTAGTATAAAGCTCCATAGTGGCTACAGCAATTGTGAAGCAACAATGATCTCCTGCGGTGAGCTTTCGTCGTGCACAGAGCACAAGAACTGCGACATTTAAAGCATGTACTAGGAGAACGAGAGCACTTACCTAAGCGCTCTCTGTAACCTACTTACATAAGCACGCAGTATTATATTAAACTGTAGTCAATCATCGTTTTCGTTTTTTTTTATTTCTTTACCCAAGAATCAGCACAGCGGCACAAAACACGCTGTTCGTATATTTGTGGATATTACAAACTGAAGGCGTAGCTTACCCCACGACGTCACCGTACTTCTTCGTCCATTCGCTCGACGCTATACCCATGCCCTGAAAGTAGAGTAGCTTTAATCAATGTTGACGGACTCGCGGATACTATGCGAGGCACAAAAGCGTGTTGCGGTGAAATAACTAACTTGTCTTGTTAACTCATACAGGTATTGCTATAAGTTCCTCAATCCATAAAATCGAGAAGGGGATCAGTTTATTCAGTGCCAGCACACACACACACACACACACACACATATATATATATATATATATATATATATATATATATATATATATATATATATATATATATATATATATATATCTATATATATATATCACTATGTGACATCACATGGATTATGTGCAGATAGTCAGACCTGAACACATGCGGCATGACGTGCTGCGCTATCACAAGTCCTTCCCACTGAAATAAAAACGTTTGTTAGCTAACACCTAGTACGAATATGTAGCGCGTAATTAACAAGTTCACATTAACACATGACGCTTTAAGTAACAGGCAATTACTTAAAGTTCTCAGGTCTAAACCAGTCTGGTTGCCGATGGACACGAGCACCTCGACGTAGCGGTGGCCGCTCCTCAGAGTTGGATGCAGCCGGCGCCGCTGGCACGGGCGGCTCCGCCAAGTCTTGCCGTACAGGCTCCTACGTGGGCGGCGGTGCCAATTCTTCGTGCTCTGGCGTTTCTCTGCGACTGGGGTCTGTTGGCGTCCCAGCGTAACTGGGACCGTCCTTGTTCGTCTGCCGTTGTCTTGGCGTCGGAGTGCGTTCTACTGCCGCCACCATCTCTGGTGGCGTTTATTTCACACCCACTACTGAGGGCGCGGGCATCTCGCTCGGGCCAGCATGTCCAGGAAGCAGGTGATTGTCGTGTGTCATACGGAGTTGACCTCGCACTTTGACCATACATGTCGTGGCGCTAAAAACTCGCATCACAACAGCTTCCCACGAGACGCGTTCACCACGCACAGTCTTCACCAGCACATGGTCCCCCACCACGAACCTGCGCTCCAGCCCACAAAGCAAATCGCGCTGCTCTTTCAGTTTCTCTTGTTTGTCATGCATGGTTTTTTGCAAAATGAGGTTTGAGCACTAAAAGCTTTATGCTTGGCTGGCGCCTCAAGAACGTTAAGCTGGTGATTTGCTTGTCACACCGCTTGGTGTGTTCCGGTAGGCCATGAGAAAGCTATCAATACTTTGTTGTAGTGACGGCTGCTTACCCGAGGCCTCAGTCTCAGACACGTGTTTCAACAAGGCGTTTTTCACGGTTTCTACCGTTCGTTCTGCAACACCATTGGACGCTGCATGATCAGGAGGAAAGCGAAGGCGTTTTACCCAGTTGTCACTGACTAATATTTCGGGCAAGGCAAGAACGGCAAAAGCACCCCGAATCTTTTTGAAATTTTTTTTTTGTGCAGACGTTGACGACATGAGCCATACTTCAATAACTTTGAGAATGAGTTGACTCGTAAAAGAAACACGTTCGCATCGCTCTGTGCAAAATACATATGGCCGCGTTACCAACACTGTATGGGGTGTTTGCAAGGGTGAAGCGGAACTAGCTGAGAAGCTGGCTGAACTGCTAGGCAAAATTGCGTCTCTGAACGTACGGTTCAATGGACAAATCTATTCCTGGCCAGCATACAAAACTTCTCGCGGGAATTTTTATGCAGCTGGCACCAGGGTGCTCCACATGTAGCATGTTAAGAACGTGGTGCCTAGGTAGCGCAGGAATTACGACTCTTACACCCCACGCCACGGAACCCTGCTCTAGCGACTGCTAATCGCGTCGAGCATAGTAAAATTTCAATTCGTCTGCGTGCGGTCTAGGCGCATATATTAGCGTATATTCGTGCCATAGTATTCGAGTATCGTGCCCCAGTATATCGAGTAACGGCTGGTGATCTGTATATATAGTGAATTTTCGGCCTTACAGGTACTAGTGCAATTTCTTTAGGCCAACTATTAACGCGAAAGCCTCACGTTCGCAGTGCACGTATTTCTGTCTTCTTCCGACAGTGTGCGCAAAGCAAAGGAATTGGCTTTTCTTCACCCCCAGCTGTTTCGTGAAAGACAACGGCTCTTAAGCCATATGACGATGCATCGCAAAGCATTGCAGGCGGTTTCTTGACGTGATAGCAAGTCAGCACCTTGCTGCTTATCAGCAAGTGCTTCATACAGTTACGGAAGGATGAAAGCAGAGAGAGGACGAAGAAGATCGGAGGCGCTGGCTGCTGCGTGTTGTTGGTGGTCAGCCATCTTAGCTACTCTGACTCAGCCTGTATATATATTGTAAATACAGTCTTTGTATACTCGCAACGTCTCCGTAACAATATATTTAAACGTGGTGTTACACTCACTTGTTCACTAATATTTTTGATTTGTTAAGTTGCCGATAAAACGGCTCTGCTACTGTCGAAGCGGTCTTGAGAAACTGAGTAAAAATTTCACGTTCCCAAATACGCCTTAAAGCCCGGAATACATGGAGCGTTTTTGAGGCGATTTTCGCCTCACTGCGCCGATTTGACGCCCGGCGTCGAGAAAAACGCCCGTCGCCGCCGATCAGGACCGGCTAGATTTTGATGCGGCGCGCACGCGTCTGACGCTACCGGAAGTACCTGTCGGAGTCACTTCCGCCTGTTTTCGGCGGGAGCGGCCAGCCGTCTCGCCGTTCCTCGCCGTCCCTTGAACACTCCGCGCGCGTGCGCTGGTCAGCACCATGGCTACGTCGGCGAAAGCATACCTGGTAATGTGTATAGACATATTAGTGGGGTAGTTATTGCATTATTTATTCATTATACCACAAGCAAACAACATATAAGCATTGTTCGTTCATTTAGTGGTAGCCAAAACATTTTTGCCTTGTCTGGCCACACTGAGGCGGCGTTCGCCGCTCGTACGCCTCATGTAGCCTGGCCAGCGGCCCGCCAGCCCGTTTTTTTTTTTTTTTTTTGGCGCGCGATAATTGCAGGACAAAAATGCCCCATGTAGCCCCCGCTTAAGCTCTGCAACTGTAGTGGGCTTAGGGGCTAGTAAGATTTCGCGCTTCATTGTATCGATATGGCAAATGCCTTGCTCTGTCACTGTGAGACCAAAGTACGTCACTGCCTTTAGAAAAAAAGAACAGGCATTTATCGAGGTTAAGCGTAATGCTGTATTCCCTCAGGCGTCGCAAGGTACGTTCTAGCGTATGCTGGCAGTCACCGATGTCAGTCCTTGTGACGATAACGCAGACAATATAACACCCTACGTGTGGGGTGCGGTGAAGTAGATCGTCTACTAATGCCTGAAAGACAGCGGGTGCAATTGCCAGCCCGTAAGAAAGGCGCTCAAATTCGAACAACCCCAGAGTAGTGTTTACTTTCAAAAATGGTTTTGAGTGGCAGCTACTGGTACGCCGAAAAGAAGTCCAACACAATCAACACCTTTTCTCCTGCTAAGGCAGTGTACAAGTACTCTGGTCTGGGAAGGGGGTTGTGATATTTCGAAGAAGGTAATGATAATGACATATCCCATTTAGCTTATTGGCTCCCCAATATACGTGCGAAGCGACATTTTGTATCCTTCATATTTTGCGTATGAAAATTGAGACAGGTACACTTGCTCCGGGACAATTGTGACAGCCGCTCTCGTGTCAATTTGCAGATTCAGTGCGCGCCCTCCGATTTTCACACTCACTTCATGACATGACTTGTTGGTTTTAATGAAATTGTACAGTTCCGGCTCCGGGCTGTCATCAGAACACTCAAGCGCATGCGTGCTTTTTGGCTTCGCTCTAGCAATTAGGCACGTGCTTTTCAAATGACCCACAGCCGAACACTCGCGGCAAATAAAGTTTTTGTATCAACACACTTCCCTACGAGGGTCCCGTACCGCATCTTGCACATTTTCGCTTTGCGGGCTTGCACGTGCTTGGGATTAGCTGGTCTCTGGCCCTGGCGTGGCTGGCTTTTAACTACGAGCACACCTGTCTCGCCTTCTTGTCACCACATTTGTTCAGCGTCTCGCCCCGCTAGTTCTTTATCCAGGGCGGTTTTGTAAGCACCATCAAATGTCAACTCTCGCTCAGAAAACAGAGCACGCTGGGTCTCTTCGTTTCGTGTGCCAGTAACCAGCCTATCCCAGAGGGCGTCTAGCAATAGGTCAGGGTATTAAACTTTCTCACTAAATTTTTAAGTTCTACGATGAACCCTTCCACGCTTTCGCCTTTCTGTTCTACACGCTGATTCAGTGTGCACCGTCCCGCTAACATGGAACTGCTTGAGCTGTAGTGATTCTTCAGGAAGCGTTTAACTAGTTCGTACGACTTTTCTCCTGGGGCTGCCGGCCCAACAATACTTCTCAGTACTTCACAGGCCTCTGGTCCTATTGGTGACAAAAAGACGGAAAGGCGCTTTGCGTCGGTGATATCATTAGCCGTTAAGAAATGTCCAAAACGCTCTAAGTACTACTCGAAGTTTTTTTGTATGCGGATCTAACTTTGACATCTTTCCCAGTGGCTGCATTTCGCCCGAAGTACCTGTATCCACTACTCATCGGTTTGGCCTTTCCTTCATTGGACGTGCTGCGTGCTGCAAGCACCATTGACGTTCTTTATGGCCGAGTACTTCCGCCGAGAGTGCTCGCTACGTAGCTGCTGTTGCGTCCCGCTGTCGTTCCTCATGGCCGAGCGCCTCAGCACGGGGTGTGAGCACATACAACACCTTGAAGCTGGAGGAAAGCTCGGCTCACTCGCTTCCGTTTGTGCCTGTCCACCCATCACGCCTGAAGGCCGTCGCGTTACCCGCGTACTAAGACCCCTGTCGCCAGTTGTCGTGATGTCCTCAGTCAGCGAAATCGTGAATGGAGTCAGTTTAGTCACTGCCGGCGTACACACACACACACACACACACACACACACACACACACACACACACACACACACACACACACACACACACACACACACACACACACACACACACACACACACACACACACACACACACACACACACACACACACACACACACACACACACACACACACACACACACACACACACACACACGCACGCACACGCACGCACGCACACGCACGCACGCACGCACACGCACACGCACGCACACACACACGCACACACGCGCGCGCACATACACGCGCGCACATACACACACACACGCACGCACACACACACTTTTACAACACACACACACACACACACACACATATATATATATATATATATATATATATATGTATATTATATGTATGTATGTATGTATATATACACATATATATATTGCTAATTGACGTCACATGGATAATGTGAAGTTAGCGCCTTACACATGTGCTATAACGTGCCGCGCTGTTACCGATATTAAATATAATTAACCAGTACAAGTGCATTAGAAAGAGGCCGGGTTAAGGGAGACTGGCAAATCATTCTTAAAAAACAAAATTCGCTTTGAAATGAGCCTATGTGGTCTCAAATGTTCAGTGCGTTAAACCTCCATACAGGAATTTTTTCGGGAACTGTTTGTTCCCTTTTTCATGATATTTCTGCGTGTTCATACGAGCATCTATTGGCGAAAAGCCGCTAAGTGTGTTGTCACTATTTGTATTATCACCAAATCAATCGTGCCTATTCAAATGGCCGTGAAACTCGATGTGAGGGCATGCACAATAACGTTCCTGGCTTGTTCTTGAAAATAAACTTATTTGCAAGTGAGCGTCTTTCTTGCACAGGTCTCCTTTCCCGTGGCACTACTGCGCTCTCGTTTGCAAAATCAGCCCAAACGTTGTTATGTTCATCAAACCTTGCAATTTAAGATGCGCACGTTTATGGTGATATTGAAAATATTATATTGAATATCTGGTGGAACATTCTGATTCACGAAGGTCATGGTTTAGCTAACAAAATATCTTGCCACCGGCATGTGGGCGCTGGTGCATGGTTAATGCTGTATGAAATTAGTCATTGTTCCCACTTTGTCTATTCGTTGTTTTACTAACAGCGCATGGCAGGATGTTCTTTTCGCGGTATGTAAACGTCATAGCATTGTTGCCTGGCAACAATGACTAATGACTCTGGCAGCTCTTAGCCGCTATAGCTATGGCGGCACTTACCTGACGCTCAATTTCGAAAGTAGTACACAGCGTCAACTTTGTCTTCGCGACACGTGCTCTTAGCGTACGTGTTGCATCCCAAGGCGCACTAGGGAGCAATACTATCTCTCGTAGCCATAAGATGAAGGCATGGTTTGTGTGATTTGCGTTCATCATGTCATCATAGCGATCAGTTCACGTCGAAGTACTTTGATTCGTGGACCTCGTAACCTAGGTAAGGAAATTTTCGTATACGAGAATAAAGAGCTCATGATCAATGGGGCCATACGGGTTTACACGAACTAGCAAGTGTAAAATAGGCAATATAGGCACCTACCAGCACGGCGAAAAAGCCCAGAGCAGTTGTATAGAAGGCTAAGCTGCTTCAAATTGTAAATGCATTACGAAGCGCCATTTTCCGGTAATAGAGCTTGAGCACGCATGTGTGTCTTACCTTTCTCCGTATTTCAAGCAGGTTGCCGAAAATAAGGTTAGGCTCCGGCCCAGGTATACCGAGTTCCTTGAACACCGAGAATGTCCTCTTCCTCCATCTGTACAAACTAAACAATGGGCACAGCTCAGGTCTAGAACTAGGTTGTACGTTCATGATATGTGGTTTCTTGTTTACACGAAGAATAATTATTAGAAGTTTGGAACACAATCTCATTATCAGCTGGCCTTAAAGTGTGTATTTGAAATGAGAGCAACATGCATTCTTTTTTTAAGGAAATGTCAAATAGGAAACTCGCGAACGACCAATACCTCGAAATTTAACCTTACAAAAGGACGCTGGTTGCGTTCTTCACGCAGATTCTTTGAGGGCTCAGCGTTGATCAAGATTTTCGCGACTAACCTGAAGAACCTAATGGCCGTTCGACACCTATTCAAAAGTTTTCAGGAAAAGATGTACGCATAGAATAAAACGAGTACATCAGTACACGCAATGTTATGACTATACAGGGCACCATTTCTCGTGTATCGGTGATGCAGCTTTCGTGCAGTGACCAATACATGCAGAAGCAACAACTAAAGCGCAGTTGAAAGTGCGGGCGCTCTAATTGCCGTGCGGTACATCGACAGCGGAAACCATTGCAATCACCCAGTCGCAAGTCCCATCCCTTTGCAAGAGCTCAGAGCACACATATCGTATCTTGAAGCCCTGTCATGTACGTCTTTTTGTCAGATGATATCGACTACCGTGACTACTTTCCTACAGATTATATGCCGGGCGATACACTTTTGGCAAATGCTTGCTCTTTGACTCTACCGACAATTCAGTACCATTGGTTCCGACAAAAGAAGGATTCTTGTCGCCTGAGCTGAAACAGCTGTCTATACTCATACTGTACCGGACGGTTACGGAACATCTTCAGATTTACTGACGGTTCGATAACTAAAGGTGGATTTGCAGAAGCTGCCATCTTTCCCACAAAAGGTGCCAGCACTCATTATAAAGCCTCTCACTGGACATTAACAGCCGTGGAGCTTGGTGCACTGTCGGACACAGGTCATATGATTCATGAAGAGCCACTGCTAAAATTAGACGTCTTTGCCAGTTCTCAGGCTTCGCTGTAAAGTCTGCTATCAGCTTTACAGCGGGGTGCCTAAGAACAACCAGTACCGAAAATAAAACTGCTATATCATCAACTATCAGAGAAAGGGCAGAACGTACCTTTTTAGTGGCTTCCACGACACTGTTATCATGGGCAACGAACATTACAATGAAGCTCCTAGGTGTGCTCACATAGATGGCGTTCAGAAACCCATCCCGCCACAAAGAATAGAAGCAGAAACAGAAGCTCAGATGAACACCGGTGAGGTCGGACGATACATATGTAACACGGCAGGTTTCTAGCATACACGTTTGCACTGCCTGGACTCATTCCTCCGACTCCGCATTCCAGCTTGACTATCTCGAAGCGAGACAGCTATTCTCTGTCGGATCTAGCTTGCATTCGTTGAACAAATAGATTTGTTTGCGGCATCGGACTGGCTGACAGTGCTTTGTGTGATGACTGCGGCAGCGAGCAAATCATCACATAAGTATTCTGCCTTTGTCCTGAGGATAGCTTCAAAAGACGTTCCTCGAGGCAGCGCTGGCACGAATCGACGTACGACTGGCTGCTTTTTGAGCCGATAAATATGGAATGCCGGCTCATACGGTCATCACACCAGGACGCCGCGAAGGCACTACTAAAGTACATCTGGTCAAGCAACCTAGTCGAACGACTTTGACACACCCGCCTTTTTTATGTGTGTGCATGTGTGTCTTTTTTTTTCTCTCTCTCTATGCGGGTGCTCTTCTTTTTTTTTTCTTTCGTCTGCCCTTAACTCTTCCGCAGTGCTGGGTAGTGAACTGGATGTTTATCTTCCAATTAAGTTGTCTACCTTTGGCATCCGATTTATCCTTCTCCCTCTCAGCAGTCCATCTAGACACTTATACGCCGTGTGATGTGTCAGGCTTAAAAATGTCCTTCGAGGATTCTCTGCAGTATGTTGCGACCACTCGAAAAAAACATGAACTATCCAGTCAAGCACAGGTTCGAAAGAGAAGCAAATGATACCAGCCAAATACGTCAACGACAACATAATAAGTCGAGTGTGCGACTGGACAGCTGTGGCGTGGTGGCGAGGTTCACAATAAAAACAACTTTTGTGTTCTTTCCGAATGGGGCACCATTCTAATGTGCTAGGCGTAATTGTGCGAAAAGTAATTGTGGAAGCAAGAAGAGAACAGTAATTTAAACGATGCAGGCGGTGGTGCAGGAGGACGTATAAAGCGTGAATCAGCATCGGAACTGTTATCCCATAATGCGGATAATTTGCGCAGCAGGTCAGAAAAAGCCTGTTGTCGATCTATGTTAGCACGACAAGCTAGATTCAAAACAGGAATTGCTAAAAGTTTTTTGAGCAACCTGCCGTTCAATAGCAGCTTGTAATAGAGGCGGATATGGATTTAGTTAATACAAACGAAATTGCAAAGGAGGGAAATGCAGACACCGAACAACTGTGCGCCCCAATGAAGCAAATATGCTAGCATCGGCTAATTTTTCGCGTTCACACAAAAACCTGTTTACGATCATAGGCATAGGCGGAAAGTTTTCACTTCTGCTAGGAGGAAGTGGGGGGGGAGGGGGAGGGCTGCGGCCCGACCACCTTTCCGAACCCCGCACCAGCCTTCCTCAGAGTTACTGTACTATGACGAAGGCTAGTCCACCAGCCGAAAACGCTAAATAAGTACGTCTTACTTACAAAACCTTCGTTGTCTCTTTCCTGCATATGTTACGTCAGGCCCTGCGTGCTGAACTTTGAAGAAAGCCCATGTATATATATTGTCACGTGGTAGTGACGAAGAAGGCTACACTTAAAGAATAGGGACAACGGCAAACACAGTCGGCGATCGTCAAAATCGGTCAGCGGCTCAAGCTCGTCGGCTTTTATACATCAGTCGTCGAATGTTTCAGAGTTCTCGCTGGGACCCGCGTGTCTTCAACAAAGTTCTACACTATTCGGGTCACGCATACGTGCAATCAGATTACGCAAGGTTCGGGGACAGACTGCGAATGAAACCATCGATAGCATTCCAGAAACTTCCTATATCTACAAGCGCATCCTGCCCTGTGCGATAACATTTGTTAGGCGGTGAAACGTGGTCACCCGGTAAAGATAAACATGTCAATAACAAATATAACAAAGATAAACACGTGTCAATACCCCCCTCTTAGAAAGCATTGACCCGATGCTGCAAACAAACGAAAGCAATTAACAATAACACCGTTAGCAAAGAAACAACAAACTAAGTTCGTCAGCGTGCGTAAAAGGGCATAACACGCACCACGTGGACCACTTCAGATCGTGCGCGGCGCCGGTGTGAATGGAAAATGCCGTCTGGTACGTCCACATATTCTAGTTAGCCAACACGTCCGATGACCTTGTAGGGTCCGAAATAGCGTCGCAATAGTTTGTCACTGAGTCCTCGTCAACGTATTGGGGTCCAAACCCAAACACGGTCGCCAGGCTGGTACTGGACGGAGTGTAATTGGAGGTTGTAGTGTCGGCTGTCGGTACGCTGCTGGTTCTTGCTCCGTAGGCGGGCAAGCTGTCGGGCTTCTTCGGCTCGCTGGAGATAGGCAGCGACATCAAGACTCCCTTCGTCGGTGACGTGCGGCAGCATGGCGTTGAGAGTCATGGTCAGGTTGCTGCAGTAAACCAGCTTGAACGGCGTGATCTCTGTTGTTTCTTGCACCGCCGTGTTGTAAGCAAAGGTTACGCACGGCGGGACCGCGTCCCACGTGTTGTGCTCGACGTCGACGTACATTGCAACATGTCATCGAGGGTGTTCTTCAGGCGCTCCATGAGACCATTCGTCTGCAGGTAGTAGGCAGTTGTCCTCCTGTAGCTTGTTTGGCTGTATTTAAGGATGGCTTGCATGAGCTCTGGTGTAAAGGCGGTTCCTCTGTCGGTGATGAGGACTTCTGGGGCACCATGTGGCAGCAGGATGTCCTCGACGAAAAATTTCGCCGCTTCGGCTGCGCTGCCTTTCGACAGAACTTTAGTTTTAGCGAACCGGGTGAGATATTCCCTCGCCACGACGATCCACTTGTTTCCGGATGTTGATGTCGGAAGCGGTCCCAACAAATCCATCCCGATCTGCTGAAATGGTCTGCGAGGAGGTTCAATCGGCTGTAGTAATCCTGCTGGCCTTGTCGGTTGTATCTTGCGTCGCTGACAGTCTCGGCATGTCTTGACGTACCGGGTGACGTCGGCGCTTAGACGCGGCTTGTAATACCTTTCCTGCATCGTCAACAGCGTCCGGGGAACCCGAGGTGCCCAGTGGTTGGATCGTCATATAGGGCGTGCAGCATTTCTGGACGCAGCGCTGACGGAACAACAAGAAGGTAGTTGGCGCGGATTGGTGAGAAGTTCTTCACGAGCAGGTGGTTTTGTAGCGTGAACGAAGACAATCCGCGCTTATATGCCCTAGGGACAACGTCGGTGTTCCCTTCCGAATACTCGACGAGGGCTTTTGGCTCCGAGTCTGCTCGTTGCTGTTTAGTGAAGTCTTCCCCGCTTATCATTCTAAGGAAGATGTCGTCCTCGTCGTCTTGTGGCGGGAATCGATGGGGGCGCGGGCTAGGCAGTCGGCGTCAGAGTGTTTTCGTCCGGACTTGTAGATTAGCGTGACGTGTAGCGGACTTGTAGATCAGCTCCACCGCGCCAGCCGTCCTGAAGGGTCCTTTAAATTAGCTAGCCAACACAACGCGTGATGGTCGCTGACGACTTTGAATGGCCTGCCATATAGGTATGGGCGGAATTGTGCTGTAGACTAAATGATGGCGAGGCATTCCTTTTCAGTCGTAGAATAATTGCCTTCAGCTTTTGACAGTGGCTGGCTAGCGAAAGCTTTCTTCCGCTCAATTTCGCCTTTCCTCTGGACTAGGATGGCACCGAGACCAAGGCCGCTGGCATCAGTGTGGATTTCGGTCTAGGCTTCCTCGTCAAAGTGTGCAAGTACGGCGGCGACTGCATGCGTGGTTTGAGTACCTGAAATGCGTTGGCCTGCGGTGCTTCCCACTTGAACTTGACATGGCATTTGGTTAGATGTGTTAGTGGCTCCGCGATACGTGAAAAATCCTTGACGAAGCGCCTATAGTAGGCACACATGCCAAGGAATGTACGCACTGCGTTCTTATCGACGGGCAGCTGTCGTCTGCGGGTCGGGGCGGACTGCGGATTTGCTGGTGACTGGACCTAGGAACAGAAGCTCAGCGTAAGCGAACCAGTTCTTTTCCAGCTTCAGAGTGAGCCCTGACGACTTGGCGGCCTCTAATAGTTTCACAAGCAACCTAACGTAATCGTCGAAATTTCCGGCGAAGACAACGACGTCACCCAAGTAAACAAGACGCATCTCCCTCTTCAATCCTGCTAACACCGTGTCCATGACGCGCTGAAACGTTGCAGGCGCCGACCCCAGTTAGAATGGCATGACCTTGAAGTCGTAGAAGCTGTCTGGGGTGATGAAGGTGGTCTTTTCGCGATCTCTCTCGTCGAGTTATATTTGCCAGTAGCCAGACTTGAGATGCATTGATGAGAAGTATTTAGCGTTGCAGAGCCGATTTATTGCGTCGTCTATCCGTGGAAGGGGGTATACGTCCTTCTTCGTGATCTTGTTAAGTCGACGATTATCGACGCAGAAACGTAGGGTTCCGTCCTTTTTCTTCACCAAGACTACAGGAGATGCCCAAGGGCTTCTCGATGGCTGGATGATGGTGTGTCGTTGTTATATCGTCGAGATAGCCTCTTCGGCGTCCTCGTTAGCGGCGGAGGATGTTGGTCAGTTCGACGAACAGCAACCGTATCTAAATCGGTTGCTGATTTTAGTTTTGCGGTTGTGGGATCACAGAGCGGCCCCGGGCGGCGACAGGTAGTGGCCTGGTGATGGCGAACGGGAAGGTCATCGAGAGCTCCACTGAGTGTCGGCGATATCGCGAGGGCAATATCGCCGGCGTAGTCGTAGTCGGCGAGGGCGTAGTCGGCGATATCGCGAGAGGGTTCACCTTGCTGCGGGCGCGTAGCGTTGGCGTCGAACCCTCGTAGTCTCATTTCGTGGTATGGGTATCGGCGGCAGATATGGCCGGCTTCCCAGAAATCCCTTTTAATTGGGGCGGTGGCAAATAGACATCTTTCCAGCTTGAATTAACCAGATCCAGCCACGTGCGGGATGCAACAGCTACATGTGACCGCTACATGTCGGTGCACCACGCAACGGCAATGCAAAGTTGGCACACCGACGCTACGAGGCGCCCATGTCACATCGCGTGACAAGAAGCCCTCTTTATTCAGGTATGCTGCATATGTTTTCCATCGTAGTATTTTTGAATACAATTCCGTGACCTTCTTTTTTTTCCCTGAAAATTTCTCTATTTACCTTGCACCGGTGCCCATGCAACTGCTACATGGCGTGCAGCTTGAATGCAAATGCAAGGCTAGGCGTGCAGGTACCGACGCTACCTGGTGAGCATATGTCATCGTGTGACTCCTCGAGTGCTAGGCGACGTGTATAAGGCATGTGTATAAGGCGTGTTTCGCATGTTTCCTCAGCCGCTGCATGCGCTGGCGCTGTGCACTAGTAGAGCTGCTGATGCTGGCGCTAGGGGCCGGGTTCGATTCCTGCGGGAACTGGGTAATTTTTCTCTGTGTCCTGGCGATAGCTGCGAAGACCGCCTGCGGCGTCGGCGGGCAGCATCGCCAACCGAAACCGCTATTGAAATGAGCCTGTAAAAGCATACGCTGTCAAAATTATCCGCCCTCACTCAATGACTGTAACGCTGAAAAGGCTGCCATCCTTTTGTTATCTTCCTCTTTCGACAATTTCAAATAAACCATTTGCTCGACCCGCCAGTTTAGTTTACAACATTGATTATCTGATGCCATTCTTAATGCCATAAAAAGCGTGTCATACTACTTTGCTTTTAGGCGCTTGACCATAGGTTGACAAAATAAGCGGAGCTCACTCAGACCAGAACAAATTATATTTTTTGCTTAGAGCTCACTCGGACGCAGATTCACCGAAACTATACTAAGCCGGAATCACTCACACTCATCACAACTATTATGAGCCATGCCCACTTGGATTATAACTCAACAAATTTACACTCAGCTGGGCTCACTCGGACTGTGACTACGCTAAAGATTTGTCGGCTAGGTTCCCGCGGTCTCCGACTCACAAAAATATTTCTTAGCCGGGCTCATTCGTCAGCCGGGTTCACTTGGACGCACTCAATCAAATTCAGAAAGGTTTTCTTGATCCGCATATCTCTCGAACAAAGGCTTTCTTTTCACTGAACACATCAAACACAAAAATATCTTCATACCAGACTAATACACACAGAATTCAGAGGGATTACAAACGCTTGTAATTGAGAAAAGAGTATGCACTAGAATCATTATTAAACAAGGAATTCCCTTGTGTCCGGTTCATCATGATGTCTTGCAATGACCAAATAAATATGACGATCAACCTTGGCAGTGTTGCATTTATTTCGCCTAAGAATGAAGTGCGCTCAAGAGATCTTTAACAAACTTGTATATTCTCATATTTTGTTTGCACATGCATGCGTTCGAGAAATGAAAACACACTCTCGTTTCTGTGGCGCATGAGCATTTTTGCCAGTAAGAGATAGATCACAGCATTTTCTAGCATTCAACGAAATTAATCCTTCTCCCGTAAACAAAAGTTCACCCTGCTGGAATTGTAAGCAGGGAAGCTTGACTATGCGTGATATCACTTGTCCACAATGTACTATAGAACTGCAGGAGGTCCAGCAGGTTATAACATTTCTTGATGTGCCGGACATAATGATATAATGCTAGGTGACGAGAATTTTTCCAGTTCTACTTGGTCTACGAAGTAAACCGTAGTTTCGTACAAGACGCTATCTATCTATATATATATATATATATATATATATATATATATAGGTAGACTGTGTGCGCGTGTGTGCGTGCGCGTGCGTGCGCGTGCGCGTGTGTGTGTGTGTGTGTGTGCGTGTGCGTGTGCGTGTGCGTGTGCGTGTGTGTGTGTGTGTGTGTGTGTGTGTGTGTGTGTGTGTGTGTGTGTGTGTGTGTGTGTGTGTGTGTGTGTGTGTGTGTGTGTGTGCGTGCGTGCGTGCGTGCGTGTGTGCATACCATGAGTGCAGATTCCCAATTCCAGTAGGGATACTTCTGAACGGAAAAGATCAAACACGGGGGACGGAAAAGGTCTAAGAGGGAGCGTCACATCATCCCCTTGAAACATTGCTATAAAAATATGACAAAGGCTCATTGCAAATGGGCCCCTACCACGAGAGGCGGAAGCAGTAATTTTTTATCTACTGGGCGCGTGGGAGGGAGAGCATGCGACGAACCGCCACTAAAACCTACCGCGCACCATACAGTGTTGGAAAAACTTCAATAACCATACAGAGCCTACTCCATGAGACTCACTACACAGAGTGGTCCTGATAGAATGTCGCGTGGAGGCTCGCGTGCCGAAGCTTGTAGCTGGGCGCCACGCTCTCTGCTATTTGCATTTTCCCCTCCTCGCAACATCGCCGACGTTCAATCCAACTACGATTCACGAGAACAATGGTGAAAGTCCGCCTCACCTCGAACTTTTCGAAGTTTGCGCTGAAGACTGAACATTTGGAACGACCGGTCATTCCACAGAGCCAACAGCTGTGCCACTCATCATAGGCAATGCCACAAGCATACTTTAGCAGCACGACCATCGAATGAGCCGTGCCATGATGTCATGTCACGCTGAACACCAGCCACCACTGCTTGCACCCGAACTCTATAGCGCCTAAGTCAAAGAGCAGACAGTTGCAACGAACGCTAAATGGGAATTGTGGCTGCTTTCACAAGAAGGAAACTGCAAAAACACTGGTAGCGTCGACCATGCTCGCTTCTCGCAACAATGCAGCCCACGACGCGTATTGTCTGACCTTCACCGCAAGCGAGAAAGCGAACGCTTACATGGCATGCATGATGCTTGCAAGTGCCCTGATGCTTCGTACTTTGCACCCACACTTCCCGCAATTCGCTTCCAAGCCTGCCTAATGCCAACCGGAGTGAATATATGGAGGGGGAAGGGTGTCACCGGTGGCCGGGATGATGCGGCGCCGAATTTCGGTACCGCTCCTCCCCAAAAGACGCCGGTAAATTTGGAGACCCGCGTTCGCGAATGGCAGGGAGAAATCGCACTTGCGGCGCAGAGCCGCGCATTGCCGTGCTTGATGTTTTTTACCGCTAAGGGCCTCGCGTGGCAGGAAATCCGGTGTCGACGTCCGGCGTCGGCGTCCCCGTGAGCGAAAGTAGCCATATATATTGGGGTATATGTATATTCCACGCCTTTACCTTTGGAGCGTATGTATAGATGCCTATACCATATACCATCGGCGTACATTTACGTATATGTGCAGGTTATATTGCCCCATCATGCCATGACTAATGTTGATCATACCTTGTCTTACATTACTGACAAAGTAATTCCTCCGAAGTTCAGAATGACAGCCCACAAACAAACGTCATTCAACAAAACACCGACCATGCATGCTTTTCATGCTGAATTTTCTCAGACTGAAATAATAAATGTGCGAAACTGTAAGGGAAACCTGGAAATGGTGTACTTTTTCTGGCGCGGCGGAGCTTGCCCTCCGGTGATGTGCCCAAGCAAGAGGCCGCGTTTCCACCAGAAAGCTTGCATTTGTGTGAAGCGCTTGTCGCGGGCATATTGCAATAAACATTAGGGTTACATAAGCTGCTGTTGCCGGGAAGTGTAGGAAACAGTCAGTGATCTTTGAATGTTATCGCGTTCCACTCTTAAAGGTGAAATTTAAGCATCCTTCAAATGTTTTTATGCAGTCGTGAAACACTTTTCTGCACTTCGACAACCGAATGGCCTTTTCCTCATTTGACCTCACACGGTCAACGCACCCTTTCATGTTCTACCCTCAAAACGTCCGCCCGCCCTCACCTCAGCCTCACCAATCCTCCCGAAGGCGATACTCGATTCACACTCATCTCACCACGTGAGTGTGCGGGTATATAACGGCGAGGAAGGTGCTCGTGAGGCTGGAACTCCAGGGGATACCCAAGCCTCTTCATAAGATATCACTGGATACACGATTTGATAGAGATATAATTGCTAGACTGTCGCTTAGCGGTCACGGCACGAGTTTTTCTTGTGCTTGAGGTGTATTTTAGAGCATTTCTGCCAATGTGGAGGCACTTTTTCGCACGTATCTAGCCTCTAACACTAAACTAGATTACCGCTATGGCGGCGCCATCTATAACGGTGAAGTGAAGTAGTTTACCAGTTCAAGCATAGAGTTTCATACAGTTTCATACAATTCAGCCAGAATGATAATCATTGTTAGTGTGCGGATCGTGGTATAAACATTTGGGTAAACATTAATAAAATTGTCCGATTGCAGCAAATCTAGCACACTAGCCAAATTGTCCGATTGCAAAAGGGTATCTAGCACACTAGCCTGATATTGAAACTGTGACGCCACAAAGACATTCGTCGACAAGCGGCGCAGAGTACCCTTTATCTAGGGAAGCCAGCGTGCTGAGATGCTTGGCACGTTTCCACCCACTCCGATCTGTCGGTCTTAATCAAGCCGGCTACAGACAACACCATCATTACAAACGCGTTTCGTATCGGCACGTCATGATTTGTAAAGATGATATTTAAGGGCGAATCCCTCCAGTCGCATGTAAAAGTGGGCCACTTCCGACATGCAGTTCGCCCCTTTATACAAAAACCGCTGCAATGCTGGAAGTACATGAAGTTTGGGTATGTGAGTGTTGTGTGCAAGAACACTACCATCTGTTCTCGCTGCAATGGGCCCCACACCACTAACACGTGTGAGGCCAGTGTGCTGAAGTGAAGAAACTGCAGCGGCCCTCACGATGCATCCTCGAAGGAATGCCCTTTGATTCGCAAGGAAATGGCACTATTGAAGAAAATGGTTAGAGACCACTCGTCTCACCGAGAAGCAGCAATATCTATTAAGCGATAACGATCACGTCGCCAACGTTCATCAAGAGCCCCAAAAATTTCTGCAGAACGCCACCCACATACATTACTGCCCACTCTTCCGCCGAGGCCAAACGCAGTCAGCTCAAAGGAAAAAGCTGCAACGAACAGCACGGCTGCTGGCGCTTGGCCTGCATTCTGGAAGCTACATGCCCATACTGAGCGAAATCCGACTTCTACAGAAAGAGACACTTAGTCTGTTCCTCATAAATTCACGGACCAAGATCAACAAATTGTTGTCATGATCAGCTCTCTGGTGAGTGCTATTCGTGTTCTTCTGGACAAGCTACAGACACGAACAGCTCGAAGTGCGTTGCAAGAGCGGGATGCCATCAATCCGGTTTTAGCGAGCCATCATAAGTCCAGTGTTTGAAAACTTCTACAGCCGAGCCATGGCTCATCGACAACAACAGCGATCGTTCCAGGATGATGACGAAAGTGCCTCCATATTGCAATGGAATGCGAGAGGCTTGATGTCACGTATTTCTGATTTTCGACAGTTCGTGTTTGAAAACCACTTTCCTATACTAGTTATCTGTGAACTGAACTTATCAGCCTCCATAAGACTATTAGAATATGAACCTTTTGTTTCAAACATTTGTGTCCTTAGTAATAAGGTTCTGGTTTACATTCGCAAGGACCTTACGTATTTTCCCCAACCCGTAGCGCCACACGACGGTAACCAATACGTCTGTGTTACTGTGAAAAAGAAGAGGCAGTCTTTTACTTTTTTTGGAGTCTACCTTTCTCCAACAAGTCAATTTGATAGCAAACTACTAGAATAGGTTATGGCTGCTACTCCCGTTCTCTGGATAATAACATGGGACTTAACACTCACCACCATATTTAGGGAAGTTGCAGGATAAATTTGAGGGGCAGGTCTCTAATATACTTTGCATCGGACCACAACCTGTGCCTTACAAATGACGGAAACCCGACATTTCAGCGAGGAACAACGTGCAGCAGCTGCCTTGACTTGACTTTAGTGTCACGTTGCCTGACTTTGAGTGTGCAGTGGTTCACTGATATTGAAACCCATGGAAGTGACCACATTCCGACCTATGTGAGAATCGATGCACTAGACGCCGCATTACCGGTTGTATCTCGCCAAATCGACTGGTCAGTCTTTCAAGATTGTGTAGAAGACATATGCAAGAAGCATATCGCACGCAGATTCGAAGGCATAATTGCAGACGCAATGCAAGATTGTACACGCTGCTTCAGACATTAATCAAAGCGTACAGAGAATGACATTGAATTGGAAAGGCTTCGTGCACTACGTCGCCGAGCTGAAAGGTGGTACAGGCGCACGAAGTCAATTCTTGGCCTCAGAGAAGCTCGGCGCACGCAAAACAAGATAAAACGCCGAATGGATAAGCTGGCGGATCAAAGATGGAAATGCTTTTGCGAGTTACTGGACCCCCGCAAGCCATTGTCCCGTGTGTGGCGTACTCTACGGAGTCTTCGCTCAAGACCTCAGCAACGACACCCTTTTAGCGCCCTTGCTCTCTATCAAACCCGCCGTGAGATAGACGTTGCAGAGGAACTTTGTGCGAAAGTCGCCGACGGCACAGTTTTAGTCCCTGACATGGCTTTAGGCAACATCCCCGGTCCACGCGATACAAGTATGGACGCTCCATTTTCTATGAAAGAGCTAGAAGCGTCTATGACGCTCTGTAGGTGTTCGTCTTCCCCAGAGCCCGATGGCATAACATATACTGCTTTGCGCCACCTAGGTTGAGAAGCACGAAGGGAACTCCTCACCCTTTTTAATTATTCATGGCAAGATGGTGTCGTCCCACAGGAATGGAAACGCAGCCGCCTGGTACCACTGCTAAAAGCCAGGAAACTCACCGCTCGAACTGGCATCGTATCGGCCTACAACACTTGCCAGCTGCATGGGGAAGCTCATGGAACGTATGATGCTCATGCGTCTCAAATGGTACATTGAACACCTCAAAATTTACCCCGACTCTATGGCGGGATTTCGACGAGGTCGTCCATCGATTGACAGTGTCATCGAACTAGTACCATCTGTAGAACATCACAAATCTCGGAAGCAATTATCAGTAGCGCTCTTTCTTGACGTGAAACGCGCTTACGACGTTTGCCATCAAACCATTCTAGACGCCCTTTTGACGATTAAACTAGAAGGGCGGCTCTATTGATGGCTAAGAAACTACTTGACACAAGGGTCCCTATTCTTACGTACGGAAGCTGGTCCGAATACCGACCACTACACATGCCGATGTGTAGTGGTCGGTATTCCTTTTCCTTTTCCCCCCCACCCACCCCAAGACGGTGTTCCAAGCCCTATTCTTTACAACCTCGCGCTTCTTGGGCTGGCCGAATCCCTACCGGAAACAGTGAGTGTCTCAATCTACGCCGATGACGTCTGCATCTGGACATCAGCGGTCACTCACCTGTAGCTTCGCGCAAGGCTACAGAAAGCAGCAACACAGGCATCTGACTATCTTCACACACAAGGCCTTACCATCTTAACAGAAAAAGCTTTGTTAGTCGCTTTTACGCGAAAAGCGATGACTTGTTATCCAGTCTACATCAATGACCAGCCTATCTCCTACAAGAGAAACCGTCGGTTTTTGGGCGTCGTCGTAGACAGGGACCTCCCTTGAAGCCCTCAGGTTGCCCACTTGAAGAAGAAGCGCACATCTATTGTTCACGTCTTCAAGTTCATCGCCGGCAAAACATAAGGATCGTCAGTGGGCTTCATGCTACAGTTACATCGACCAGTTTTTATTGGATTCCTACGCTATAGCTCTCCCGTGCTTGCTAAAACATACAAGTCAAACCTTCGAGAACTTCAGAGCGTGCAAGCACAGGCACTAAGTGCTTGTCTAGGCCTTACGCGGAGCGCCTCCACCACAGGAACCATTACAATGGCTCAAGACCACCCGACCACGACTTACGCCTGCACGGACACGCTTAGGGCCCATGTTCATCATGTTTCACGGATTCAGTCAAGCTCTCTTGCCTGCCTGCCAGAACAACGACCACAGGCCTCCTTCTCCAACGAGGTCAGCATCCATAGTGCCTGCTTATCATCGGGCTTCGCACTGTCAGCACGTTCAACCTCAGCTTTGTGGTGTTTAAAACAACCTCAAGTGCGTCTTACGGTTCCAGGGATAAGAAAGGAGACCGACAGGCCTACCTTGGCCTTGAAGCAAGCTGCTCTGTATTGTTTGCACACTTTCTACTTTGACTGAGCCCACATATAGACGGATGGCTCTTCCAATCAGACCAGCTCCACCGGCGTAGTGGTTATACCATCACGATCAATAAGCTCCCGATACAAGATTTCTCACTTGACAACATCCACTGGTTCGTAGCTTGTTGCCCTCCGAGGTGCCGGTTCAGTGGCTACCTGGCCATTGCGGTATCTCCGGTAATGACCTCACTGACGAAGCTGCTAGGAAAGCACACGAAGGAGGAACCCCTGTTTCTGTACCTTTATCGCGGACTGACGCAGCCCAACACTTAAGGAAGCTAGCACACCAGATGACATTCGAGAAGTGGCACACACTTGAATTTCGATGTGCAACTGTGGCTGTTACCAGGGCTCCCGAGTAATGAGAAAACAATGATGTGCCGCTTACGCTTGGGCGTCGCATTCACCAACGCATATACTTTTTTTTATTTGATTGGCTGATAGCGACCAGTGCAATGCCTGTGGTGTCGAGGAAACTATAGAACATCGACTGTACTACTGCCCATCTTTTGAAAATGAAAGACATGACCTCTGCACTGCTCTCAATCTGCTAGATAGAAAGCCGTTCACCTCGAACAAGATCTTGAGAACATGGCCTCGCATATCGCACTACATTCGTCATCACATTCGCATATCGCACTACATTCGTTAGACCAGTGTTAGAATATGCTAACACAATTTGGTTCCCTCATTCCCTAACTCGTATAACAAAATTGGAGCCAGTACAGCGCAAAGCCATAAGATTTATGTGTAACAAGTATAAACGCACGGACTCTCCCACTAACCTTATAGCTTCTTCTGGCATTAGCACTCTATCCACAAGGGCAAAACAGGCACGTCTCGAGTTTTTCTACCAGCTGCTGCATGACATCTATAAGATGTGTCTAAGTATATCGCATTTTCACAGTCGCGGCCGACTCGTCATAAGCACAAATACATATTAACTGAATATTCTTTCAACAATGACTCGTTTGGGCAATCGTTTTTTTTTTCCACTTACGATACGCGCATGGAATCGGTTAAATCCGGATGTCACGGACGCCGAAACAGTGTCCGCTTTCAGTGCAAAGTTAGAACATACATCTAACCTCTAGTACCATCGCCATTGCCGCTCACTCTCTCTCATTTGAACGCTAGTTCCGATTTCTTAGATTCGTGAACTTCTACAATGTATTTCCTTTCCTAACATTTGCTGGTGATGACGGTTGAAACGTGTGCCGATTGTCTTGGTGTAAGAGATTGCTTATACTATTGCACATAAATATTTTCTTGTACTAGCACTTGCTTGCTTTATTATTACATTCCCATTTTTGTAACCGACTGCAGTCCTGTGCCTGGTTGTTCTTTGCTTTCTTATTTGCAATCTTATTTTGTGGTGTTTGCAAATTGTGCATGATCGATAGGGCGTTGATTCTCTTTGCTTGGCAAACTGGTTGTAAACAATCCTCGTGGTTGTGCTTCATTTCGTGTGTGCCTCATGCACGCTTTCGAAATGTTAATTTGTATTTGTAAGTTATCTTTGCCCTAAATGCTCTGTATAGAAGCTTGCTTTCTTCTCTTTTTTCTCGAATAATAATTTGAATTTGTAATTTTTTTTCACAATGTAATCGATTGTGCACTGTTAAACTTTATTGTTATATTGATGTCTTTGCTTGAAAAATTGCTTAACCCACATTTATTTCTTTAATGCTACATTGGCGGATGTGCTTCGGTATTTCCTTGTCGATTCTTTTTTTTGTTGTTGTTTTTACTTGTACTTTTCAAACGTGATTGTCTTTGTTATGTCCACCTGCTATGCTCTTAATTGAGAGTGGCAGTATTGAAAATAAATATGGCAGCTACATGAGGCCACTAAAGCGCTGCTGCTTTATTTGAAAGCTACCGGACTGAGTCAGCGTTGGTGATCCGGACCGAATGACCGAATGATATCCTCAGTGGGCTTTCTCTTCTTCTTTTATTCTTTCTGTCCCGTTTTCCCTTTTCCCAGTGTAGGGTAGCCAACCGGGCTTAGTCCTGGTTAACCTCCCTCCCCTTCATTTATCATTTGGTCACTCGCTCTTACGTACAAAAAGCAGTTACGATGTACTGCATGTAAGCATGCGTGCAATATGTCGAGCCTGTCCACAATTTACTGCAAGTAGACTTATTACTTCCTGTAGCACACTGCTCTTTATTACTAATATTTATTACCTCGAAAGCTCACACACACACGAACGATTCATGCGCTAGTCACACCAAAAATACTTCAACTGGAGTTGAGTCTACGTGTTTTTTATTATGTGGTTGTAATCCTATTTAGCAGAAATTTTTCCGCTTTGCCAGTGATCTGTACTTTGTTACTTCGATTCTCTGATGCTGAAGGAAAGAGAATAAAGGTTGTTGCGAGGATCATGTGCGACATATATGGCAGTCATAGCACCGATTCTGCCGGCGGCTATTATAATTCGCACATTAGTGTAGCGTTGTTCACTTGAAGTAAGGAATCGCCCATTATTAGCTTAAAGAAAACGTAGTTCTACACGTAACCTAATTGGAACTCTTCGCATTGCTGTCATGCACGTAGCCATGGAAAGGTGGCTCTGTGCTTAACGGCTACATTTTTATTCTTACTGCGATAAAAATAAGACTGCGTGAAACAACCTGTGCATGCTGTTAAATTGTTGGCACAGTAAATTAGACATGGTCACGCTGTTATAGTCGCGCAGCTCACCCAAGTGAACCTAGTAGGTGTCATGCACTTCACGTAGAATTAAATAAAGAGAAGAATATATATGCGCAAGAGTGCGCGATATGCTACTTTAAATTCAATTTGCAGGACTAGGGTATCTTAGGTAACTAGTAGAAGATAAGCGGAAAAAGAATACTTCATTAAGTAAGTGGTGCAACAGAAATGGCAACATTGTAAGGAGAACGCAAACTTAACACGTACAAGAAGCACCAAGGAAGTACGAAATGCTCACAAACAGTGCGGCTTATGTTCTAGTCTTCGTCTGCGTTTGTTTCACATATAAAAACAACGTTCTGCGTGTTTCACACAACAATGTTACATTAGAGGGCAACTCCAGTCATCGCGTATCATTAGCCGGCAATCGGTTCAAACCTATCAAAGCGAAGCCCCGCCATGTATGCATTTTACTGCGTGGCGCCGACGATGCTGCAACTTATAATGGGGGGAGACAAATTTGCTGGCACCCTTGAAAGGTTCAACACGGCGTGTATGGCCTCTAATGGTATGGCATAGTTTCCATTGAGCAGCCGGTAAATAGAGGCACCGATGAAATCAAATCATTTGCAGATTGCGAACGCAAATATTTTTTATTCTTTTCAATAGTCAGAAAAACTTTAGATAAAAAACACGTGTTGTGAATGAAATTATTTACGACTGTTGCTTTCAGGCCGCAATTCTTTGAAATCCTGAGGAATAATACAGTCGGAAACATAGGCCTGGCTAGAGCAACATGACGGTGTAGCAGCATAACATCTACTTTGCACATACGCTGCAGAAAGAAATAACGATACACGTAAAAACTCCTCTTGCTGTTGTCCAGATATGCATAAGCATTTTTCCACTTGCTCATATCCATGTTACAGGGTGTCATTATCAGCGTTATCAAAGTTGATCCAACCAAAATAAAGCTTATAAACCTTAATCAGTCGTTATCGACCTTATCGGACTGGATCCGGTCGTTATTCACCCTAACCTGTCCTTAGCGGACATAATCTGACCCTTATGAACCGTATCGGTTCTTATCAACCTAGTCTGGCTCGATAAGACCCTTATCAACCATTACCAGTGTGTATTCACGGTATCAGATATGATCCGGTCATTGTAAGTCCTTATCGCTCTTTAGCACCTCATCTATCCGCATCGAACTATTATTAACCGTAATGAGACCCATATGACCCCTTATCAGTCCTTATAATCCTTATCAAGTCACTGACGGCTTATCAGTCTGTGTTGCGCGACGTGAAGCGCATGAGCTCTGATGGATCGGTGGCATTTCGGTGCGAGAAGGAAAACGCCAATGGAAAGCGTATACGGCGACCACCGAAAGGCAACAGGGATGTGGCGTGTTTGGCAATAAATTTCCCAAAATTAGAATTTCTCTGATGTATACAATGCGCCAAGTCGGCTATACATGTGGTTGCAGAGATGGATTCTATTCCACCATAACCAAATCTTTCAACAAAGCCTTCATAGAAACTGTTGCTTTATACATTGTTTTCTTTAAGGCCATTCGTATGACGTGACGGGCAGGTTTCCTCGTTGGGTAGCCATAGAAATGCTTGCCTATTTACGAAATAAATGCAATTGAAAGTGGTCGAAAATTATCACAGTTTCGTCACCAGGGGGAAGCAATGAATGAGATAGCAACATGTTAGAATATTACGTGAAATTTATGACTTGTAGCTGTATGGCTTTATGAATTGTAGTAACCGTAAGCCGACTAATCACGGATGAGCTGTTGTGCTTGGGTATCATTTGTTTGAATCCTGCCATCTGACTAAGTCATCTATCTTTATTAAGTAAAGCGAACGTATTTCTTAGCGACTGTACCATCCCTTTTCCGTATCGGGTATGTTTCGAACCTCTTTCCTGGGATGGTCCCGGAGGTAGTACACAGCCGTGCCAATAAAATTAAATCAGTTTAAGGTATTAGCGCATTTAGTTTTTCGAAGTTGTAATATTTAAGTGTGAGAAGATGGAAGAAATAAGGGATGTGCCGTCGGTGCTTTGTTTTAAAGCATTTGTTTGTAGGTTGCCGTTCTGGAAATTCTGAGGAATAATGCTTTCAAGAGTGTTGACCTGGTTTGAGCAACTATAGAGATAAACAGGTGTGGCAATATGAGCCGCATATAGAGCATTTCATATAACATGGCATGGTTCATAGCATACGTATACCTAACTATATATGGAACCTCACCGCGGCTACGGCGAAGGCTAACATTCGCTTGCAATGTCCATATAATTGCTAACGCGATAAAACAGTCGAAATTTCGCCTGGAAAGAGAAGCATCGATTGCGATAGCCAATTAGTAGACACCTATACGAACGGAGGGCACTAAATGTGTCGGCCGTATAAACTTGCAAACATTCGCTTAATACCTAAATTAAAGCCCTCAAGAAGCCCCTCCTTCTAAACATTGGCGGCATGCTGAGATTTTGCTTGTGGAGCAGTCCCTTGACTACAATCATATAAACTGTATAAATTATTAGTATCCAAGCATGTGTGGCGGTGCGAGTTCTGCCGTCGGTAAAGGATATATTTTTGGCAGCTGTTGCAAATTTATGATGCAGGCGATGCTCGTTCACTTAATGAAGCTAGTGTATATCCGGCCACGTGTGAAAGCCGCGCCATGGCTTTTTCATGACGGGGCGTGATTAAAACGACGCTTGTTTTCGTCCCCGAGAACTCGGCTGTTTTAAAACACTTCATTTTCGGAAAACCTTTAAAGAAGAAGCGGAAAAGAGCTATAACTTGCTTACAAAACTCAGCGTTTCGGTTCTCAGCTACGAATGGCAGCATTTTCCCGGGGTGAATGCCCGAAGGTGAGCAGCAAACATTTAAGACACCATGCAAGTGCAGCGAGCAGCCATATATGAACGACAGCAGCTGCTCCTATAGCGCTACGTCCTGACAGGCCGCGGCTTTTGCAGCCATTCATACCATGCAACGATTACACGTTTCAGTGAGCGTTGATATGCTTAGCGAGCCATACGCCCATGATTCACCAGATGGATCAAGCGGAAATGACACAATCCATTGGCGGTATGCGGCATAGTGTGGTCTAGAGTTGCCAACGCTGGGACTCTAGAAAGACTCAAGTTCATCTCAACCTGGCAAAGGGGGCGCGCATCATTGTGATATCGTTAGGCGGCAGTCTTAGCTCGGGGGCTCCGGTATAAATACATGGAAACAAATGAATCGCTCTATTGCTAGGTTTATAAGGCGAGTTGGTATCAAAATTTCATGTGAAGCCAGAAAATACATGTGAAGATATACAATGTTACATATATATTGACCAGGTCTCATTCAGTAAGCTTCCGCCTAAATATTTCTTGGAAAGCATTGCACCGATTTCGATGAGCTTCATTGTTTCTAAAAAAAAAAAACATAAGCGAGTGGTTATTTCGCTTATAAATATTGTTGGAAATTACGCAACATAAGAAAAGCAATCAAGTATACAACTGTGTAGTTCAGCAATAAAAACTTTTTGAGAATAACTTTCTCACATTTCTGTAAACTGCACCTAATATTACATCTGAAGCGGACGAGTCGCATCGATGTATTTTAAGACTCTCTTACAAACCCCATCATTGCATGAGTGAAGCTTTCGAAAAATCCTTGTAAACATTCTAACAAATTCACTTAAGCTCGAAATTAGAATCTCAAAGCAGTCAGCTTTAGATTTTCTAACGCATGCACTCTGCAGAACAGCGACATTGTTTTTGGTGCAGAGGTACGCCCTTGTAAACTTTATGCCTCTATTTTTTTAAAGGACTCGTTTTTTGGTAAATTCTGTAAATATGTGCAGGCCTTAAATGAAAAGTCTGCTTACTGAAGTCCCTAGGCGTTAGCATTCTCTTTCAAATTAAGCGAACTTTATTCAAATTCGTAAAAGAGTTCTTCAACAAAAGCGCTCTTTGGTTTTACATGTACATGGATAGGTGGTACTGGAGTTGACCCTAAGCTTAATCTTCCTCTTCAAAGGGATTTCGTTGGTTTAGTGCTGTCCAGGGAGATTGCGGTGACCTACTGAACAGTCAGACCTTGAGACTTGAAGCTCGTTTTGCTACTTAAGAGGAGCTAGCTGCATGAATTCTTTAAACTGTGTTCGCGGCATCGCCGTAGGTTATCGCTGAAGTTGTTTTTCGACAATGAAGACGTTTGGGAGCTCGCGTGAGCAATAAATGTTCCCTTACAAAATAAAGATCTTTGCAAAACGCTGAAGGAGGCTAACGCACGTCACAGCGGTACAAAGCTATGATCTTATTTGGTTTCAACCTTGCTCTAATTTTAGTAGAAAAGTTATTTTCCCATTAGTAAACACGGTTGTCCCATCCCGTTTCTTTCCCCTGATAGCCACATTTTCGCAACTGTTTTAGGTAAGAGACTGGACGCGGGTGTCAATGCTGATCGCGAGCGTTTCAACTACGCTCGGCTGTAGCAGGCAGCCCAGCATAATTCGAGTCGCACTGATGTTCAGTACGAGCTTAGTGACATGGTATTGCACCGTACAGACCCGCTGAGTAACTAAGCAAGAGGTTTAGCGACGCCCTTAGCACATCTGTGAGATGGCCTTTTATGGTAGCCAGGAATCTCAGTAACATTGTTTGTCGTAAAACACGTTGTGGGGCTAGTTGGTGCATATCTTTCAATAGGTGAAGCGCCAATAGAGACGGCACACAAGAAGAAATACAGACAGGACAAGGCGCTACTTGCGCCTTGTCATAAGGCACAAGCAAGCTTTGACGACCAGATATTGAAGTTGAGGAAGGCTGGCTTTCCTTGCTTGCTTTTAAGCGCAGTTTCGGAGGCGTTATTGAAAAAAACGGAAAAAAGGAAGAAAAAGAAGTGAAGAAGGTCAAACAGTCGAAAAGAAAGCTAAAGCGGTGGTGATACCACATTCTCATAAAGTGGCGCATAATCTGAAACACGTCGCCATGAAATAACAAAATTCCTGTGGTTTTTTCCGCGCCGCGAAAACTTGCTACTTTGTGCCGCCTGATTGGTCCGGATGACATTAAAAAAGTTGGGTGTTCTATTAAACATACGAATCCTTTTGTTAAGTGTGAAGAAGGGGTAGTATACCACATACCACTGAAGTGTGGAAAAGAGTATATCGGCCAAACTGGCCGATGTATTAATGAACGCCTGCGGGAGCATAAGCTTTCATTGAAAAATGCATATGGTTCAAACTTGCCGCTTCATTGCAAGACCTGGGGGAAAGAGAATGGTCAAGTATGTAAAGCAAGGCTTCATGATACGACAATCACGTATAAAAGTAAAGATTCTGTTGCGCGTGAATTGTTGGAGGCAAACGAGATTAGGAAATGAGGGAACAACTGTGCCGGTTGTCTTTGAATATATACACGAATGAAAGCATGTTTTTAGATAAGCTTTAGATTTAGATTAAGCGTGATTCCCTTCATATATATCTTCAGTGTTCTCGCACGTGCGCATTCACATATGCAGTGTCCCTCTTTTTTCGTTCCCCTCTCCTCATGGCTATATAATCAGCCACCTGTGACTTCAATAAACAGTTGCAAGTAGCGCCTTGTCCTGCCTATATTTCTTCTTGTGTGCCGTCACTATTGGCTCTTCCCCTATTGAAAACATTCTTTGTCGTTTCGAACAAGCTACAACCAGTGTTTTGGCTGGTCCTATACATGGTCGTACACATCTCTCCCTGTTCAAATGTTACTGCACTTCGCATTAGTGTCGTCGCGTTTTTACTATTCCTTCCGCTGGTACCTTCATTGAAGATACAAGCTGCCGCTGGAAGACACATTATTGTTTTTTTTTTTTTTTGCTGCGCACTGCGGGGCGAGCCAGTTCACGCGAACCGGCGTGATTCTTTTGAGATGTACCAACACTGTTTCGACCCCTACCAACCCAGCTCCCGACCCTCGCTATATCCATATCGCTATCTCCACGTTCAGCGCACCATTCATCGCCTCCTACTGGCGAGACTCGCCATCTCGTTTCCCATTGGTTGCACGACGCACGGTGGCAACCTAGACAGTCCTTTGTGCTAGGCCCTCTTACCCTGGATGCTCCAACGCCGTCCGCTCTGTACTGATTAGCACCACATGGAGGCCGAGCCGTCCAGGGTACTTCTCCTAGACGAGCGGCACCTCCATTGGACCCCACTTCAAACTACACTTTGGACGAAGGACGCCTGCCTCGTCCACTTTATGGTATGCTCCAAGTCCCCCGCCGCGCCCATCAGTTGGGCTCTTTACGCCGTTTGTGGCAGGCGGCCGCCTACCATACTCCACGACGTCGTCTTGGACAAGATATACACGGACGACTAGTCCCTCTCCTTCTCCCGTGGGAGAGAGGCAGTGTGGGACGCAGTCATCAACCCCGTCTATAACCATCATGATGCCCGCTCCGGGACACGCCCGCCTTTGCCGGCGGCCAGCTGGAAAACAGCCGCAGCAGTTGGTATCTGTACACGGCCGAGTAAAGGTGGTGTTCCATGCTTGTCTGCCTGTGACGGTCTCTGAGAGCCTTATCTTGCCATCTGGCGCAGATTACGCGGCCGCAAGTCCACAATACGTAGTAGAGAGTGGCCTAAACTGGGAGTGGCGATATATCAAAGCGAACAGTTGTACAGCAATATTTCAATGAAGCTTGGCATAGTCGGCGTGTGCCATTGCAACTGGTGAAGCACCCTACTGTTGTCTCCATGTAAACTTAAAACGCACTTGAGTGATCGCTGGGAAGGCTGCAGAAAATTCTAAGTAGTGTATTTGTGAGTTCTTCGAGGATTTTAGGTGTTCGCTATCGCCTGGCTACTAGGAGTTAGGATAAATCAGCGAACCTTTTTTTTAGATTGTCTTCTTTTGTGTGGACATTAGGTGGACTCTCCTCTCCTTTCTTTTTAACTCCGAAGCCAGGCGGGCCCATCTAGGCGATTGTATTGTCACAGTGTAATGCGCATAATTTTGGACTATATTGGCGCGAATTACATCCGCACCGCTAATTTTACCTATATTAAGAGTAAACCTTGCTTCTTGTAGGGAAAAGCGCAACCGCCTTTCGGATACCATTGGCTCGATTACACGATGCCTCCTTTGTCCAAGCACACACGCCCCATTTCCGAAAAATGTACCGTGCGGTGATTTTGCCTCATCCTGTATATGTCCAAGGCAGTGCACCCTTTACACGGTAGTGCACCCGTTACCCTTTACATTCTTTAGACGTCTTAATTGGCAGGTAGCAGATCTTCCGCGTGCTTTTCAACAAAAGAAAAGAAGAAAGAAAAGTGGATTGTTTGTGCTGTAACACCAGTCCTACATAGGCTAAGCTGCATCAAAGAGATAAGGATAAATGCAGATCACGTCCAAAAAGAAAGGGGAACCGAGAACAAATTAACTACAGTAAAATAACACTGAATTATCTGTTTGGGTCGGTTATCTTGCACAACATTTAACAGGCTGAAGGACGATTGCAATCCTTGACTACCTATGTTAAGGGTATTCACTGGCCAGCCGAGAGATGCAGGTGAAAATTTGCTAATTGCTGTGAAAAGAAGTACAAAAATTTCGCTGTGCTTTCTCAACGAAACTATCAAATTTAGGAGGCGGAAAAGGCCCTCTTAAATTATTCGCTTCCTATAAAGCTGGGGGTTATAACAATACCTGTAAAGAATCGTCGAGAGCACTGCCAGACACACCGTTGCGAACATCGCCGAAGACAAAATGATCGCCGTTTATCGCGAGGGAGAAAACAAGGTATCTTTGCCGTTCTATTCCTAGCACTGTTCCCAGATGTTCAGTACCCGTCCGGTGGACATAATCAACGGATACGGTCGACATTGCCATAAAACGTAATTCACCCGGGCCTGCATGACAGCTGCGCGGCTTCTCGAGCTCTCATCCTGTGAACGGGGCACCGACGCACAGGGTTACAAATAACGTGCGCGCTCATTCGACTGTGTAGCGTGTGTGTGTGCGCGCGTGCTCGTGTGTGCGTGTGTGTGTGTGCGTGCGTATCACTGTGTGACTTCAACGCGCCTGCACCTCAGCATGAGCGCACCGACAAGTTGTTGTAGCGACCAAAAAGTAAAATTAAAACGAAAGACAAAACACAAACTTACATTTTGCTAAGCGAAATGCGCAGTATAACATCCGGCACACCGTCGAAATTCTAACAATCAGAACCCTGCGTCGCTTGGTTTGTCGGCTTAACTTGGCTTTGGACTATGAAATAGCGCAGGAAACGTGGACAGACAAAAGTAATAAACATAACAATGCTCTGACTAACAAATGATGCTTTGTTTTGCCATAACAGCAATGGTTTTAAAGATGGTTGTCATTTTTTTATTTCTTTGTTTCCAGAAGGAAGGATGTACATGGTTGTGGTGGAAAAACAAGGGGAAAAAAGCTACAGTGAAAGCAGCTTGGCTGGCCCCACGTTTTGTTCACAATAGCAGCAGCAGGGCAGGTGGGAAACGTGTTAAGGAAAAAAAAAGGAGAAAAAAAAAAGAAAAAAGCAAGAGCCCCGAGGGCTAAATTTACAAAGTACAACCGTACAGAGTCAAGTTCGCAGAAACACTTCTCGCAGATTTTTTGCGGAATAAGTGAGCACATCCATACTGGATCTGGTGAGATCATTGAGTAAACTGGGCAGCCAGCGGCATAACATTTGCTGGCCATAATTAGTACGAAGTTGAGGAACACACCAAGTCTCAGGAGCTCGAGTTGTGTAAGGGGTTTCTCGTTTTGTGAGATTAGCGAGAGAGCTGAGGGCGCAAATATTTTTCTCATATCTTCTGTAGGTTGGCAACAAGCGCGGGTTTATAAGGGCAGGCAAGTTAAGGGTTGTAGGCGCACTCAAAAGGAGCGGAATGAAAATCACGAGGCTTATTACAAATGACACGAGGAAATTTCTTCTGGATGACAAACAGCTTGTGAATATTTATGGTTGAAGTTGTGCCCCATACGAGGCAGCAGTAATTTAGGTGACTGAAGGAAAGTGATTTATAAATCAGCAATTTCGCGGATTGCGGCAGGTACCTAAAGGAATGGACAACACTCAACACCTGTGACAGTTTGCCAGTGAGGAAATCTACATGAGAGCGCCATGTCATATCATGATCAAAGTGCACACCGAGACATTTGATTGATTGTGCAACTTCAATAGTACAGGAGTTAAGCACAATATCTCCAGGTAGCACGATATTCATATTTGGTGGATGAAAGAGCAAGGGTTTGGTTTTTGTGGACTTGATCGTTAGACCGTTTTCGTGCGACCACTGGTGTACTTTAGAGAGCACACTGTTAGCACGTAACACCAGGTCATCCAGGGATTTGGATGAAAAAAGAAGTGTGGTGTCATCGGCATACATAATTTAGATTGTGCAAGAATTATTGTTAATAAAGTCGTTGCCGAAATTTTTGAACAAAAGAGGGCCCAAGATGCTTCCTTGTGGGACACCTACATGAACAGGAAGGAAACTGGATGATAACCCGTTTACATGCACAAATTGCTTTCTGTGACTCAAGTAAGATTCAAGTAAGCTGAAGGCAATGCCTTGGATGCCATAATAAGTTAATTTTCGAACCAAAAATTTATGACCAGTAGAATATAAGGCTTTAGATAAGTCGACAAAAACACCTAAGGTTAATAAGCGTGCCTCAAAATTTTCAAGGATTACTTATTTCTGCTTAAGGAGTGCTAGTTCAGTCGACATGAATCTGGGGAAAGCGTGTTGATGTGGGGTTAATAAGTTATGTTTGTGAAGAAAACAGAATAACCTACAAAATATTATCTTTTCAAGTCATTACGCAAAAAAGAGGTGACGCGTGCTGACAGGACACAAGAGCAGAGAAGTGGATAACACGAACGTCGACTAAGAGCTGAAGGGAGCACTGAGGCGCAAAAAAGAAAGAAGACACAAAACTAATCTGCGCAAGCTCAGGAATGGTATCACCACATGTCAGTCGGGTACATGTGCCGGCCTACGTGAGAGATAACTGTTAAGGCACTTAATCTCTTCCTTATGTAAAGTGATCGAAGGCTGACTCACGCACGCACTTCCACCATTTACCTGAGTAGGTTGACAGCTAGATAGAGAAAACCTTAGGTGATAGCGTTATCAAGATATTTCGTTACGTTGATGATTACCTGATTTTCTGCAATAGGAAAGAATTCGTTTCCGCTGCTACCTCAGAAAGTGAGCAAGTGAAACTTTATGGAGGAGGATTAAAGTTTACCAAGGAATTTGCTAAGCGACGCGTAATTCAGTTTCTTGACATTTCCTTGGTCTTAGAACAAAATCACGTTTGTTGGCAGTACTCCCCAAGATCTTTGAAGCCGTTGCTGAACTTTCAATCCAAGCATTCCAAAGTAGTAAAAAACGGAATTGCCATGCCGTGCCTTAAGTCTTCTCTCACCAGGTCCTGCATGCACAAAATGAGCGCTGGTTTTAATGCGCAGGTCCGGCGCCTATTAGACGTAGGTTATCCTAGCGTAGCAGTGGCCACTGTGGCTAAGCGCCTTAAGAAGTCGGTTTCGAGGGGGACGAACGTAGTTACAGAAAGCAGTAATAGCAAAAAAAGAGTAGTGGTTATTCCGTACATTCATTCAGCGTCGCACTGGCTTAAAAAAGTTGCAAGTAGATATGATATCAATGTTGCTTTCACTGCTCCCAATAAGCTAGGTAAGATATGTGCTGTCGTACAGAGGAAAAAGGAGCAGGTAAAAGGCAAAAAAAGAAGAGATATTTGTCCAGTGAAGCACAATAAGAACAACAGTTTTACTGACTGTCGAATGGGTATGGTTTATAATATTCCCCTTACCTGTGGCCAGTTCTACGTAGGGCAAACGGGACCATGTATCAATCAGAGGCTAATCGAACATAACAGGTCATTAACCGGTGGATCACCTTCTAATCTTTCCCTACATTGCCAGGATTGTAACTGCACGCCAGAGTTAGATGAATGCGCGATATTCTACAGGCATAAGAATGAAGATACGCGTCTTATGCTAGAGGCATGGCATATCTATAATGGTTGAAGTGCGTGCGTGAATCAGCCTTCGATTACTTTACATAAGGAAGAGATTAAGTGCTTTAACAGTTATCTCTCACTTATGCCGGCACATGTAGCCGACTGACACGTGGTGATACCATTCCAGAACTTGCGCAGATTAGTTTTGTGTCTTCTTTCTTTTTTGCGCCTCAGTGCTCCCTTCAGCTGTTAGTCGACGTTCGTGTTATCCACTTCTCTACTCTTGTGTCCTGTCTGCACGCCTCACCTCTTTTTTGCATATTGAATCCTTACAAACTAGCTCAGCTTTCTGTCGTTCTAAGCTTCTCAACTGCTTTGGAAAAAATCGGGAGCATGGAAATGGGTCTGTAGTTCGAAATATGTGTTTTATCACCTTTTTTTGAATATGGGGAGCACCTTTGCCACCTGCATTCTTTTTGGGAATTGGCCTTGGGAGCGACATATATTGCAGATATGAGCAAGAACAGGTGAAATAATACCAAGCACATAGCTGACGGACCTGATAAAAACGCCATCAGCATGACAGGCACTACTGTTACTTAGGTCACGGAAAAGCATTGGTATTTCATGTTCATTTGTAGGGTTCAAAAATATTGATTCCGTGCAGTGAGCATCTATAAATTGACATTCACTCAGGCTGGCAGTTTGTTGACATGTACTGGTGAAATTATCAATAAAACAACCGGGAAGCGCCTCACTACAAATTTTATCACCGTTAATGACAATGTGCTTCTCAAGTGTATAACACAGTTCTCTGTTTGTTAATGTGTTTAACTTGTGCCAGTTTCACGCTATCATTGTGGCATGTCAAAAAGTTCTTTTTAAGATATGGCGTATGAGCCGTACGTAGCTGTATTGTAAGCCGGTTACCAAAGGATCTAAAGGTTCGCAAATCACCAGGATCTTTGGAATTAATAAACCGGTGAGAAAGTCTATTTCTTCTTTAATTTTTTTAAATAGGTCATTCGTGACCCACGGTTCGCGAATTCGGGAAGCGTGAGGCTTTCGTGAACGGAACGGAAAATGTTTCTGATAACACATGCTAACGGTGTTAGTGAACAGATCGTGCGTGGTGTCAGCGCATGGAGAATCATAAACACAACTCCAGTTAACTTTACACAGTCATTCGCGAAAGCGGTCAAGGTTATCGCTGGTGATGGTTTGAAATATAGGAAGACATTTATTTTTATTTTTTCATTTACGTTTCCAGCTAAAAAAAAGTTGGCATGTGGTCGCTGATGCGATATGAAAGAACACCAGATTTGATATCAGCCTGACCGCAATTCGTGATGAACAAATCAAGGCACGTTGAAGTATCAGAGTGGACTCTAGTGGGAGAACGTATGACATTACGGCAGGCAAAAGAGTGCAACAATAGCTCAAAGTCACGCCTCAGGACCCTGTTAACACAAAGATCTATATTAAAGTCACCACCGAGGATGATATTTGTACTGGAAATCGGAAGTGTATTCCAGAAGCCTTTGAAGGAAGATAAAAAAGCAATCGGAATTTCCATTCGGTGGACGATAAGAAACCAGAGTAAACCGTACGCGCATGAAGGATTGACAGCACTTCATAATCATTAGTGACACACGAAAATTCCTCAACACATATAACGTTTAGGCACTTTCGCACTAGCATGCAGACGCCACCGCCACGTGAAGCAGTTCTGGATTGAATAAAAGAATCATAGTTCGGGACCAGCGAGGGAAACGAGCTCTGGTGGTACCAAGCTTCTGACAGCATAATAAAATGAAACTCCAGATTCAGGCTGCTAAACATGGCGTCAAGTTCAGCTGTCTTGTTTCTCGCGGACTGACAGTTTACATGAATGCAACGAACTGATCCATTGTGCCCAGGTCCAATGAACGCCTTTAATTCGGAAGGAAAAACATAAGTTTCACACAACGATGCCATTATGATATGAAAGAAAAAAGCGTGTCGTTACTCGGACATAAAAGACCAGCTCATCAAGGTCATGCACACACTTTATTAGGCAAGCATTCTGACCCGCTTCTTTTCTTGCGAAGGCTTTGCCATTACGGTACCATGCTAATATGAAATTATTGACACGTGCCCATTCATTTGCCGTCTTCAGGAGCATTCGATTCTGCTTCGTCAGATTTTCCAGCATGAATGCATCAAGCACGATGCGTGGAAGGAGTTTCTTTTTTCGTAAGCCATTTGTTCTTTGTTGACTGGCGAGTAAAATGAATGATTATGCCCGGAGTCGTGTTTCTTGATTTTAGCGTATGGATGTCGGAGACAGTTTCCTCGGTTAGGGGAGCAAGTTCCAGTTTAGACGCTATGACGTTTAGCTTGTCCATGAGCGATTCGTCTTTGTCTTGCTTGATGCCATGAATTTCGAGGTTAAGCTTTCAACTATGATATACCAGGTCGTTAACGGCGGCGCGGAAGGCCTGTATTTCAGTGCTTGCGCACGATGCCTCAATTTTAGTCACTTTGGCAGCGAGCGTCTTTATCTCGCCATCATGCTTGGCAAGGTTCACAGAGACATCACCACACTTCTCCGATAGCAGCTTTACTGATGCCTCGATTTCACCAACAGTTTGCTTGAGTGGGAGCAGCTCATCAACCTTTTTGCTGATTTCCAGGACCTTGGTGGCGATTGAAACATCCTGCAGCTTACAAACGGAGGAGCTGGCCTTATTACTGTGGCACGAAGGGCAGCGCCAGTACTTCCTAAATTCAACATCATTGGACCGAAATTTTTTCTTGGGTATTCCCGAACAGGTAGTCATCATTTACCTTAATGGACACACCACATTCGCCACAAACACAGTTAGACATCCTGTCGGACGTACTGGAGGGTAGTTCTTTCAAGTTATGCGGTAACAAGTGAACAATATCGACAAGAAACTAGAACAATAGGCAGCAGCAGTGGCAGACTATCCTTAGGCTGCTAACAAAAACAGGGACGGCAAACACCAACCTGTAACGACAGTAGAAAATCCTCGATTAGACGCTTGTCCGCTCGCCGCCACTGCTGCTGCCAAATGAGGAGGTCATTGCAGCGACGCTCATATTTGTAGATGACGGTGGCGGCCTTCCACTTCCGTTGTCGTGACGTGGCTACCTGCGGTAAGCAGATGCCGGCAGCAGGATCGGTAGGCGGGGCGGGCCTTGGTACGCTGGATATCCAATTTGCACACGTGCAGTATGCGGCGTAGTGGAGTTCCGGGCTGCTGATAACTTCGACACGATGCAACGACTGCGCGCTGTAATGACAGCAGAAAATCCTCGATTGAATCCTCGCCGCCACTGCTGCTGTCATTTATTATTGCAGCAGCAAATATGTGCGCCACGCAAATGTAGCTCAATGACGATTATGTTTATTGGCATCCTCGTGGAAGCTGGGCCGACAACGTCCTATAGATGTCCAGTAGAGATCCGAAACGGGACATTCGTACGTCCTAGGACATATGCAGAAAACCTTTGGGTCATTCTTGGATGTTAATGGGATCGTCCCACGCACGCGGATTGACGTTTATCGAAGCATCCCACGAACGTCATAAGGGAATATTTGGACGTCCAAGAGATGTTTAAATATGAATTGCTCTTATTGCATTATTCAAACTGCGTTCTAAGGACAGTTTTGTCATGATGTAGGACGCTTCTGGGGCATTTTGTGTTACCAATCGTATAAAGAGCAAGAAGAGATGGGGTTAACCGAAGGGCCCGATTTTAGTAAAAATATCATGAGAAGCCAACAAACAAAGACACCAAGGAAAATATAGGGGAAATTACTTGTACTTAATAATCGACCAAAAGAAATGATAAATTACTGGCAATGAAAGTGGCTGAAAAAACAACTTGCCACACGTGGGGAACGATACCACGTGTTCGCATTACGCGAAGACGTGGGATCGTTCCCCACTTGTGGCAAGTTGTTTTCTTTTTCATCCACTTTCATCGCCCTTAATTTATTATTTGTTTACCTCAATTATTAGGTACAAGTAAGTTCCACAATGTTTTCCTTGGTATCACTGTTTGTTGGCTTCTCATGATACAAACGTGTAAAGGACGTTTCTGGGACACTTGATTGTGGATTTAGGATATCCAGGGGACGTCCATATTGATTATAAATGAAAACAATACGGATGTTCCTCTTAATGTGCCCTAGCAGTGCAGCAGGCCTGCTGCCTTTTACATACAATTAACAACATAACAACATAACATAACAAAATAAAACAGTTGCAGGAAGATCACAAGTTCAATTCAAAAATGCACCCAGCAGTTTTCAGTCAAGCGCATCAATGAAAACAAATAAAACTGAATAATTTCTTCATAGAAGATCAGCCAATAACAGTGATTTATGACGCAAGTAGGTTAGTAAAAGTTGACATAAAATAATCTGTTTGCAAATGCGTTTTGGGTTACTGAAGTTATCATGAGGCTTGCTGCAGCCTCACATTCGTGGTTGCAGGCACATCAATACAAAATTTGCTGAACCTTTAAGATATGTTAGCCACCTTAGGTGACCAGCGTCATTCTTTAGGCCATACTTAATAGGTACACACATTAACACGAGTTATGCTACAGAAATAACCCCAAAAATTATTAAACAGTCGTTTGTCTACAAACAAGGTTCCGAACTGCTTGCAGAAGTCAGCAAATACAAGTACTTGGGAATCACAATAGCCAACAACCTCAGCTGGAGTACTCACATCTCTTACATATGTAACTCTTCGCTCAGGAAACTTTGCTTTCTCAGATATAAGCTAAAATAAACACCTCCTAGATCTAGGTTAACGGCTTATACATGTATAATTCGACCCAAACTCGAATACGCCAGCATTGTCTGGTATCCCCATACAAAAACTAACATCAATGCTCTTAATAGGACACCATGTAAAGCTGTCAGGTTCATTTATTCTAAATATCGTACAAGAGACTCTCTCTCTAGTCTAATAACGCAGCATAACATTCAGACTCTACAATTACGAAGAAAAATACAAAGAAGAAAATTTCTGTTTTCGCTCAAGGATAATCTCTTGTCTATAAACCCAGATCCTTATTTAAAACCACTAACAGCACGGCGAACATGGCATCGTCATGCTTACTATTTAACACCTTATAATACCCGAACTAACCCTTTCTAATATTCTTTCTTTCCACGCAAAATAACAAATTTGAACAACCTACCTTTGTCACAGCTATCTAATGCTGTTTTGTTAGAACATATAAGTCTTTAACATAGTGGCATTATTGTACTGCGAATTTATACTAATTTATACTTACACTTATCTCTTTTCTTGTGTTCAGCTATCCTGTGTCTCGTTGGCTGCAGTAACGGCCTCGTAAAATGTTTTTTTTTCTTGTTTTTTGTGTGTATATCCGCGCGTGTGACATGCTTTTTACAATTTGGTAGTTTCAACTGCGTAAACAACTTCATATATCATTGTGTTGCTACGCTTCATTGACCTGTACTTGATGTAGCTATTTGCTAATATTTGTACACGTTGCTTGTATATATTTGTATGTACTTTTGCCCCTCCTGTCTGGGCCCTCTATTGGGGCTGCAGTATTCTGTAAATAAATAAATAAATAAATAAATAAATAAATAACTAAATAACTAAAACAAAATAAAATCTCGCATATGCATTACCGAAATTACTTGAGACTTGATTAGTTTATGTATATATATATATATATATATATATATATATATATATATATATATATATATATATATATATATATATATATATATATATATATATATATACTGTAGTATGATCATCCATTTACAGAGCAATTGTGTTCTGCATCCATAACAACATTGACACCTCCGTATAGTGACGAGACCGTTTCAGTTGAGCTAATATTTTGCAGATGCTCCTCGGCCAGTAAAACAACTTTAAAAGCCCTTTGCAAGGATTGGGGCTATAAAGGTAGTAGGCCGCTGTGACGGTGCGCCATTATTCGAGTCGGCGAAGCACCTACCAACGGGCGCTTAAATATCGTGGGAATAGGAGCCGGCGAAAAAGACGGGTGTTGCCAGTCACTCGGGCAAGCAGTCGAAAAAAAAAATACAACCAGAAGACAGGTTTGGAGTTTATTTTGTGTTGTTCTTTGCGGGACCATGACGCCCCGTCGCCTTTTTGTAGGAGCCCCTGTGCATTCTCCGTCCCGCGCGTGCATTGAGAAGCTTGCTAAAATGGCAGTTGTGAGAATACCCCAAAATATGTGGTGCCTCTGTGCAATCCTGTGTCCACGAATTACTGACAGTGCATGTGTGCGGATGGCGCCGTATGGCCGGCTGCCGTGGTTTCTCCTGTGTTTGTGAACGGACAATAGAGGCCCGCCACGCCCTCAAGGGTGTGCGTGTGGGGTGTTATACAAGTGCGCGACCTCTAACAGCAAGGGGAATGACCCGTTCACTCGCCCCTAATCAAAAGGGGCGCGGCCAAGGCCTTCGGAGGAGCCGGAATACAATTAGGTGAACTTGATTGGATCGTCACGAATATGTGCCGTTTCCAGACCCAGGGCAATAGGAAAATGGGAAGTTATTTAAACGCAGATTTTAGACCGTGCAAAGAAGTCTAGAAGCTGAACCTATGAGCTGCTGAGAAGCGTCGATAAGCTAGTGTCGTCCAGTATCACCTGGGCCGCCTAAGCCTGTGCGTCTGAGCTCCGAGTGGCTAGTTGTCGTGACAGACGACAAACCTACGTCTGCAACGCAACTCACGGTAGTTCCCCTCAAGTGAGCTCAACCTGCTCGAGGGACGTCGTCAGATCTGGACTCCCTGTAAACCGAGCGCAGCAATCGCACCAACCGCAACGAAATCGGCTCGCTAGCGTTCTTCGGGAAAGCTCTGCCGTTGATTCCATACTTTATGGACTTGCTGCTGCTCTTGTCCACCCATGAGAATGCCATAATTTGTTTTCTTTTGAACTCTGTTTAGTGGATCATCGTTAAGCGTATTCTTGTGCAGTGTTAGTTATTATATTCAATGTTAATTGCTCGTATTTCTTTCGCCGTCGTCATTGATCTATATTAAGCACGTGTGCGTTAGTGTTCTGGTGTTCTTGCGTTTCTTTCAATTTGCGTATCGTTGTCAGTACACAAATAGATTTTCTCTCTTTCTCCCAACTCTGACTCATTCGCTGTGTTTGCTTCAGTACAAAACGACCAGCCGGCTTGTATACGCCGTCGACGACTTCGCGCCGACGGCGAACGTGTGACAAGCCGTGACAGAGGCCTACTGCGGGCTGGCTCACTTCAGCGGTCGCAGCCGCATAAATGCAATATTCGCTGGAAAGTTGACAGGTGAATTCGCCGTGAAGGAAGCTACACCAGACTTTCTGCTCGCCTACTTCAGTGGTCGCACACAGTAAAAGTACTGCTCCAGCACTCTTAAAATGAATCCCAAACATAAAACAAAATAAAAACTCAGTTCTTCAGGGACACGGTTAGCCACGAAACTTAACCAAAACATCCAAAATTCCTTGCGAAAGGTTCACCGGAGAAACATGGTGGCAAACTGTCATGGTGGTGAAAGTGCCGAGACGCGGAAAAGAAGAAAAAGAAATGCAGAAAATGGCGCGGAAAAAGCACCTGATGGCGCTCAAGCAATGAGGAGACGCACACCTTCTCTCGTGCTTCCTCGCATGTTCCTCGCAGCAGCTGCGGCGGCAAGGTAAAATTATGTCGATATCTTTTAATTTCATTCGGGGAGCTTAGGTTTACCTCTTATGACAGTTGCTACGGGTTCTGTGTGCGCTGAGGAGCACCAGGTTCATCTCGTGATTGAGAGCACGGGCGCGGAGCGAGATGGACGGAGCAGCGTGGCAAGCGGCCACAGGCCTAGAGCGTGTCGACCTTCCCCGAAGTCGTCGCCAAGCGCAGGGCATGAGCTGAACAAGTGAAAGTTCCTTTACGGTGGGGCTGTTTACACGGCCCCTGAGCCGTCGTTGTCAGACTTCGTATAACTATCATCGTCAGCAATGGCTCGAGCGTGGTCGTTGCATTCTTCCACAGCTGTTTCGTTGGCGCCCCGCGGCGGTACCGCGCGAACGCGCTCAAACCACTGGTCCCGCGTTCGTCTTCGTCGTCGTCTTCCACAGCTGACTCCGATGCCGCTAGTCATTCCAGCGTACAATTTCACTTCCGCCCTGTCGGAGGCCGCGTCTGCTGTTGCTTATGGGGATATGAGCCATTGATACCTGACGGACGGATCTAATTTCGAAGCAATTTAATTTTGAAGAATCGCATGCGCCAAATGCCGCGCGGATGCTGCTGACAACGCCACCTAGAAAACTCGATACATCGAACGCAAGCGACAATGGTGGACAGCGAGCTTGCGGTCACTGACGTAGTTCTCTCCGGCGCAGCCGAACGTGTTTGTAATCTGTATAAGAAACACAAAGACGTCAATTGCCAAAACGATTGCAGCATTCGCACCTCCAGAGGTTGGCCTTACGCCCAACATACGGACCTCTCGAATAGTGATTCCGGAAATCGCATCCCATCTACAACTGTGGGAAGACGACGAGTAGTGTGAACTCCTGAGGAACAAGCTGTCTACCGCGAGCGCCAGCGAGAGTTGGCTGGTGAACGGTCTCGTCATCTTAGGGCCTGCCTCTCGCGCAAAAAAAAAGAAAGACACATGCAGAACTGCAAGAAGCATTCCTAAACCTTGCTGCTCACTAAGCAAGCCACGCAAAAGCGAAAATGAGGTGAAAAAATTGTGAAACAAAAGATTTACAATGTAAACTGCTTGCGCAGTTTGACTAGCATGGTGTAACACCCGGTGGAACTAACAGAGCTTCGCTGTTCGACCATTTTTAGGGAATGGAAGGGGTGGTGATTTTTGTCATCGATTATCAATCCCATTTGAATATTTCGTGAAATAAATTAGTAGGTACAACTTATTTACCCTATGCAGGCCTCAGTCCGACAAATATAACGCAGTAGTGACGCCAGTGTGAGAACGATGCTGCACATCCGCCGCCAAGATTCGTGAGTGGTGGCGATGGCTAATTTTCCCATGGTTACTTCTAGTAGTAACACTTAAATACCCCAGAAAGCGTGTGGGGAAAGGGCTTCATTGTAGTACATCTGGTAAGAGCATCGCACGCGTAATGCAAACATGTGGGGTCGTTCCCCACCTGCGGCCGGTTGCTCTTGCATCAATTTCATTTCTTATAATTTATCCTTTCTTGAATAAAATGAGCCGATAAAACTACTTACCTCTATCGCGTCCTTGGTGTCTTTGTCTGTTGACTGTATATTGCCACATGCAGTGGCACAGCAAGGGGACTAAAGAAGAAGAGAACGAGGTTCGTCTCGGCATCGCGCATCAACGGTTTCGTTTCGTGAAGGACAAACGCGTGGATCCTCATTCAGTGTGTATACTTCAGCAGAGTATACGCGACAATTTGGTGGAGCTTGCTGGGTACACCCAACTTATGCAGGAGACCCCACTGTGCAGCAAGAACCTCGCACAATTGGAGTTGACTCCAGTTCACCGCACAAGCCGGCGAATCCGAGGCCTCGCCCCAGAATTTGGAAACCTCCCGGAAAAAGTGATGACTACGACCACTGCGACGTCTACGGAAAGGGTGACACCGACTTACCTAACGCTGCTGAACCCCCAAGTGCCGACGGCTTTTCATGGCGACATATTTGAAGACGTGGAAGACTGGCTGGCGGAGTTCGAGCGCGTGGCTGCGTTTAACGAGTGGGACAACAACGCTAAACTCAGGAACGTCTACTTCAGCCTCCAAGATGGTGCTCGCACGTGGTTTCTGAACCGCGAAAGTGCCCTGTCATCCTGGCCTGAATTCCAGCGCAAGCTACTGGAGACTTACTCCAGCTCCGATCGCCGGGAAAAAGCGGAGCGAGCCCTTCAGTCACGCGTCCAAAAGCCCAACGAGAGCGTCACGATGTACGTGGAGGACATGACGCGTCTCTTTCAGCGTGCCGATCCGAGCATGTCGGAAGAGAAGAAGGTGCGTCATCTGATGAGAGGCGTAAAGGAACAGCTCTTTGGCGGTCTTATTCGGAATACGCCCAAGACTGTCACGGAGTTCCTCACCGAAGCCATCGCAATGGAGAAGACGCCTCAGCAATGGTCGAACATGTACAACCGACAAGTAAATTCGGCCTGCACTCCGGATACGCCCGTAGGCTTCGGGTGCAACGTCGCCTTGCTTTGCGAGGTGATTCGCTCAGTGGTTCGCGACGAGCTGCAGAAGCACCACGGTACGTCGCCGCCGCCAGTCAGCTCCCTTGCCAGCGTCGTACGCAACGAAGTACAGCAGGCACTGCAGGCATCTCTTTCCAGCAGTGAAGCGCCACCTCTGCCAAGTGAATCCCGGTGCAAGACTTACGCAGAAAGGTTACTGAGCCTCGCCCAAGCTTTCGCACCTACTTATGTTGCGTCGCCAGTTGCGTTGCAATCGGCGCAAGCCGCTCCGACAACTCCGCTACCGTACTTCGACGACCGCCGAACACCCGCGAGGAAATCAGAGGATTGGCGAGCACCCGACCGACGACCGCTGTGCTACCACTTCGGCGAAGCTGGTCATGTGTATCGGGAGTGCCCCTATCGATGACTCGGCCTGCGGGGTTTTTCCATCGATTCGCCTCGAACTAGGATTGGCCAGAGGCCTCCCGACATCGCAGAATTCATCGAACAGCAGCGCAGGCCGGGTGCATCGCAGCGGCAGTCACGCTCACCCTCACCGCGGCGATATTTCCCTGCTCGTGATACAACCTCGAGGACGACGCAAGGGCGATCACCAAGTCCACGCCGGGAAAACTGACGTCAGCGACCTTCCGAGGCGGGGCCGCTGATACTCGACGCGCTGAAGACCTCGTATCGTGCCGACCGCAGAACAACGAGAACAAGACGACGCCAGAACCAGTTCCCGCCAACAAAATTTCACTGGACATACCTGTGTTGATCGACGGCAGAAGAATGAGTGCACTTGTAGATATCGGCACCGATTACTCCATTCTTAGTGGCAAACTGGCCAGCGTTCTGAAAAAAGTTACGTTGCCCTGGAATGGGGTACCAGTTCGTACGGCAGGTGGCCACGTCGTCACACCGCTTGGCTTATCCACGGCGAGAGTAGAAATTCGCGGTGCTGCTTTTCTCGCCACTTGTCTGGTTCTACGCGAGTGTTCCCGCGATTTAATTCTTGGGATGGACTTTCTCCGGGAATATGGCGCCATTATTGACCTCTGCGAGCGCTGCATCACTTTCTCGACACAAAGGGCAACAACACAGACCGACGCCGTTGGACCCCGATCCGCACTTCGCGTTTCGGACGACAGCATCACGATACCGCCGCGTGCGAGTGTTATGGTCGCGGTCAAGTCGGACGAGCTACGAGACGGTGAAGCCATTGTAGAAGGCAACATTTCTATGTTGCTGGCCCAAGGTATTTGTGTAGCACGAAGCCTTGTGGAACTTCGTGATAGCCAGACAGCGGTCCTCGTCACCAACTGTAGCTTTGAGCATCGGCACATTTTTCGTGGCACTGCCGTCGCCTACGCCGAACCATCAACGGACATCGTCGAGTGCTTTGCTTCTGAAGTGGACACAAACGACGGTTCGCTCAGAGACGTCGATATAGACTCCGAGCTTACGGACGACCAAAAGAGCGCACTGCAGGAACTCTTGAACGAATTCCGCGCGTGCTTCGCTCGGTCTACTAAGGTGGGCCAAACGCCGATCACGAAGCACCGAATCACGACATCCGCCGACGCACGCCCCATCAAACAACAGCCTTATCGTGTCTCGCCGAAAGAACGTGAGGCAATTCAAGCCCAAGTCAAGGAGATGCTAGATGATGGTGTCATTCAGCCTTCGCACAGTCCGTGGTCGTCTCCGGTCGTTCTGGTCAAGAAAAAAGACGGAACGCTTCGTTTCTGTGTTGATTATCGACGCCTCAACGATGTCACCAAGAAGGACGTGTACCCACTACCACGTATCGATGACTCTTTAGACAGGTTGCGGCGAGCTAAGTATTTTTCGTCTGTCGATCTAAAGAGCGGTTACTGGCAAATTGAGGTAGATGAACGAGACCGCGAAAAAACTGCTTTCGTCATTCCAGATGGCCTGTACGAATTCAGGGTACTTCCTTTCGGGCTCTGTTCGGCACCAGCAACTTTCCAGCGAATGATGGACACCGTTCTCGCTGGTCTGAAGTGGCAAGCCTGCCTCGTCTACCTCGACGACGGGTTGTTTTTTCGGCGACATTTGACGACCACCTGAAACGACTGCGGCAAGTTCTCGAAGCCATCCGATCGGCTAACCTCACCCTTAAGCCTCAGAAGTGTAACTTCGGCTACAAGGAGCTTATGTTTCTGGGACACGTGGTCAGCGCGCAAGGCGTTAGCCCCTTTCCCGCGAAAACTGCTGCTGTAGCCACATTTCCAACACCGACCGACAAGAAAGGTGTCCGACGCTTCCTGGGCCTTTGCGCATACTACCGGCGTTTCATCGAAAATTTTTCGAAGATGGCGGAGCCGCTGACTCGACTCGCGAGGGACGATGTCTCGTTCGTCTGGGCCTCAGAGCAAGAGACTGCTTTCACTGAACTTCGACAGCGTCTGGTGTCAGCACCAGTTCTGGCCCACTTTGACGAGGAGGCGGACACGGAAGTTCATAAAGACGCCAGTGACGTTGGTCTTGGCGCGGTACTTGTACAACGGCAGGAAGGTATTGAAAGAGTGATCGCCTACGCAAGTCGCACACTATCGCGTGCAGAGGCCAACTACACCACAACGGAGAAAGAGTGTCTTGCCGTCGTATGGGCGCTGGCCAAATTTCAACCTTACCTCTACGGCCGCCCATTCATAGTTGTAACCGATCATCACTCGTTATGTTGGCTTGCAAATCTGCGGGACCCTTCTGGGCGACTGGCACGGTGGAGTCTACGTTTGCAGGAGTACGACGTGACCATCGTGTGCAAGTCAGGTCGCATACACGAAGACGCTGACGCACTCTCGCGCGCCCCTATCGACAATACCGACCAAGACATTGAGGACGACGGCGTTTTCCTTGGGGCCGTAAGCGTTACTGATTTGTCCACACGGCAGCGCGCAGACAACTCACTACGACCTATATTCGAACATCCGGAAGGACGAAACCCATCAATACCCCGGCACATCGCTCGAGGATTGTCGTCTTTTTGTTTACGACATGGCGTCTTGTATAAGAAGAACTCCGCTGCCACCAACAAGACATACCTTTTGGTCGTTCCAGCAGACCTCCGTGCCGAAGTTTTATTCGCCTGTCATGACGAGCCTCCGTCTGGCCATTTCGGTTTTACGCGAACGCTTGATAGAGTGCGCAAATCCTACTACTGGCCACCCGCCGTGGTTGCTCAGTGGCTATGGCGTTGGGCTGCTGAGCACGAGGTCGCGGGATCGAATCCCGGCCACGGCGGCCGAAATTTCGATGGGGGCGAAATGCGAAAACACCCGTGTGCTTAGATTTAGGTGCACGTTAAAGAACCCCAGGTGGTCAAAATTTCCGGAGTCCTCCACTACGGCGTGCCTCATAATCAGAAAGTGGTTTTGGCACGTAAAACCCCATAATTTAATTAAATTTTACTACTGGCCGAAACTTGCCGAGTGTGTTAAGCGATATGTCCAAGCGTGCCGTGAATGCCAGCGCCGAAAGTCGCCAGCTGTGAAGCCTGCGGGATTGCTGAATCCGATTGACCCACCTGGCAAACCTTTCGACCAGGTCGGCATGGATCTTCTGGGCCCGTTTCCACTATCATCTTCTGGCAACAGGTGGATAATCGTCGCCACAGACTATTTAACGCAATATGCGGAGACAAAGGCGTTGCCTCGAGGCACAGCTTCCGAGGTTGCCCAGTTTTTCATACAGAACATCGTCCTACGGCATGGCGCCCCATCGCACGTCATCACAGACCGAGGCAAAGCCTTTACAGCGCAGCTCATTGAAGACGTGTTTAAACTCAGCTGCACAACCCATCGACGGACAACTGCCTATCATCCGCAGACAAACGGCTTGACCGAACGACTGAACAAAACGATGACTGACATACGTAGACGTACAGCACAAGAAGTGGGACGAGATACTCCCATACGTAACGTTTGCGTATAATACTGCTACGCAAGAAACACGCTTCACGCCGTTTTACCTCGTTTACGGCCGTGAAGTGCAGACTATGTTAGAAGCAATGCTGCCATGCGACAACACCGATCACGAAGTCCTTCCTGACGGAAGCCAGCCTCCCCGACGTCGACAACCGCAATTTGAGATTGTGCATGTAGTGCGGTTGAAACCGTATCATAGCCGCTAAAATCCGACGTCTTCAGCCGCTTAGGTTAGTTTTTGTTGTTGCTCGTCCCTCAGTGCCTTGTGACTATATCGCACACCACAGTGATTGTGACTATAGCCTATGTGTTCGTCCTAGGCCATCTCGGCGCTCTCACGTCAAGCCTGTGTATGTTTTCATTCTTTTATTATTATTTTTTTGAAGAGGGGGTAGTGCCACATGCAGTGGCACAGCAAGGGGACTAAAGAAGAAGAGAACGAGGTTCGTCTCGGCATCGCGCATCAACGGTTTCGTTTCGTGAAGGACAAATGCCTGGATCCCCATTCAGTGTGTATACTTCCGCAGAGTATACGCGACAATATAAATAATAAAAATCAGGCACGTCCTTTCTTCTTATTCACTATATATATATATATATATATATATATATATATATATATATATATATATATATATATATACATATATATAAGCTCGTTTCTTGTATAAGCTCGTTGTTGGCCGACACCCACAAAAGACAACTAATTTGAAAGGCGTAAATGAACGTTTTTTTTTACTACTGGTATACACCGAATATTCAGGGTACCGTGCACTCAGAAGTTTCTAGTTATAATCAGAGTGAGACGTGCAGCCACTGTATAATGATGTTGTGTATTCTGAGGAGAGACAAAACAGGGATTAAAAAAGAATATCATGCACCACCAGCTTGCGAAATCGCGCAGCGTCGATGGGAGAGCGCACGTCGGGAAAATGCAGAACTTGACAAAAAGAAAAACGAAGCACTGTCACATTGCATTATGCTCTCCGCACTCACTTAAAGGGACCGGCCGGAGTCACAACCGGAGCCACGACCGTTACCACAGCCGACGCCACAGGCGACGCCACAGCCGGTGGCACAGCCGGTGGCACAGCCGGTGCCACAGCCGGTGCCACAGCCGGTGCCACAGCCGGTGCCACAGCCGGTGCCACAGTCACATCAAAGCATACAGCGCACCGCGGTAGAGTCCACAGCTGCGACTCCCGATAAATTTTCTGAAGAAGACCAGCAAGTGCTTGTGATGCTTCGGTCGCTTATCAATAACCTTCACGTACTTTTCAGCAAGTTGCATACTCCGTCAGCGCGAAGGGCAGTGCAAGTACTGGATGCTCTTAATCCAGTGCTTGCAACACTCGAGTTAGCCCCCATAGCTCACCCGCCACCTCCTATTCGCGCAACGACCAGTGAGTGGCCCTTTGGTCGTCCCATATGTGATCAACGCAGATCACCGCGTATGGAACTTCCCTTTGGTGTCACGGTGCCTCACTGCAGACAGTCATCACTTCCTTCCTGCTTGTTTTCTTTCTATTCCCCCTTTTCTCACCCCCAGTGTAGGGCAGAAAACCGGACGCTCGTCTGGTTGACCTCCCTGCCTTTCCTCTTTATGCTATTTCTCACTCTCTCCCACCAGGTATGGCCATTTTGCAAGTACAGAGCATGCAATGCGCGCTAACGAACGTGTCTGCAAAGTATTACATCGCAACGCGCCGCGGAAAGATATGAAATTTCAAACCGAACGCCGTTTTTCCTTCGCCACGCGGCCACCGTGCTCCAAACCGGAAGATGACGTACTCGCGTCCCTGCGCCTACGCTCTCGAGTCCGCAGTGTGACGTCGCTCGTGGTGACACGTGACTTCGATAATTATTGAAGGCCCCATATGTTATTTGTGTTATCTGTTGCTTGAATTGACGAATTGAACTTTAAAGAAATAATAAAACACACAAACGGTATGTCTGCGTGTTTTTTGCTTTACTTCGCACCGAAACAAGAGAGATGTACTTCCACTTCGTCTGCTTGTATCGATGGTCGTGGGGTCACGTGCGTAGGTACCGGTACTATGCCATTTCCTGCCGTGCTCCAGCGCGTGATCATGCTCTGAGATTCGCTTCTTCTGCTTCAGTATTCGTGTAGCACTGAATGTTTCCTTCTGCACAGCGCCGAAAATCGTGCGCTGCGTAAACGAGACAACAGCTCGCGCACGACGCCGTCTGCGTAAATGCATAGCGCCGAAAAAAAAATGCGAGGAGAAAAAAAAAGTGAAGGCGGGTCCCGTGACGTAGGTGTCTCGCGATCCTGGAGGTCCGGGATGGAAGAACGCAGGGAAGGCGAGAAGGGGCGAGTGGAGAGGGAGTCTCGCTTTGCAGTGGAGCCCGCCTGCAGAAATCATGGCTTCGCTTCACTGAAATATTTTTATCTCGGCTATGAATGAGCCGACTTGAAAAAATCATGCGGCAGAACGCTCCCTAGAGGACACGTAAAAACTTCTAGCGAATAAGTGAAATTTACTATGAGGCTTGGTGAGGGGCCCTTTAACTATGTATCAGGGTGCTGAACAGCTCATGATGCTTGATGAGAAAATCATTAACTATATTCAGTAATTATGAACAGATGATCGAAGCTGTGTACTATGGCAAAAGAACACGTATTGAGCTTACAAGTATTGGACGGAATAATGTATGCGTACGTAAACATGTGTGTTCTCACTATCTGCGTAATTCGACCTACAGCCGGTTTTTAAAACTGTTCCTGGAAAGCACGGGTGAACAATTCGCAGGGCACTTGCATACCCCTACCTTCGGTGCGATCTCGAAGGTAACGCGCTATGCTTGGCGCAATCAGTGACATCTGATACTATGAACTAGCGACTGATGTTTACCTACTATTTTGTGGCTCTAATTTGTCGCGGGCCAATTTTATGCGTCCGTCTTTGCTTAATGGTTAGTTGCTTAATGTAGAAGCACTTTAGCGCATATTATGTGTGTTTTCTCGCTCTTCAATTGAGCCGATAACCAACGTGCCATCGAATAATGCGTGCAAAGAGCACTTGCGCAGTAACAAATAACTCGGCATATCAAAAACTAAGTTTTATACATGCTGGAAAGAATGCGCGGAGAGCGCAGGTTTCTCCAGCGCAACGAGCAACGCATAGGCTTCTACATACGTAGACAATGCACCGTCTTCATGCATCCTCACCCGCGTGATCCGAAGAAAGCTGTGTGTTTCGCGAAAAAGAAGAAAACTTTGACAACACAGTGTCTGTTTTGTATGGATCACCGCCGGGCCTCATTCAAGACGACATATTGGCCACTACATTTGCTGGATTCACTTCATGTTCATGTTATGACACCGCTCGTGGCTGAAGGCCTTGTTATCCAGCTGCGTCTTTTTCCGCCATCGTTCCGTATAATATACGGTTGCGACGGAGCGTCGATTTGGTGGTTTGCAAAAAAAGATGAGCACTGCCTTTCAGAATTGTAGCCGGGTAGTCCGTGAGCTCAACGCTGCTTCGTGGAAGGGGGGCCCGCAATGGCGAGCAATGCGGCTCGATCTTCGAGAGACTCGTATAATTGTGCCACCTGCAGGAATGTGTTTCTCGTTGCCGTCTAAGTATGTAGATTTTAGACATTTCTTGACAGAGATCTTGATTTTTGCGTTTTTGCTAAGGATTCTTGTGCTGTTTCGCTGTCATTCAAATTCAAGTATCCAACGGTGCAGCATCTATCTTCTATTGTTCGATGTAGGAAACACATAACGTGTGCCTGATCGAACGTTTGTGCAGTACGGCGCTCTGTTCTGCGTTCACTGAACTAGCCAATAGCTCAGGTTTCAGTTAATGGAACCGGCGCACTCTTTATTCTTCATTACTCAGTGTTAGCGCACGCGTTCCGTTTCTCCATGATAGTAAATGCAGAAATCATTGAAATGTATACTTTTATATTTTCTCGCGTTTGTTCTCTTCACGTGTCTTAGTCGTCAACAAGTCGTGGCACTTGACAAATGAGTTAGGGCCCATGCTGAAGTGACGTACAAGTGTAACCGTGAAGTGAGCGATGGGACCATCTCGCGAGACAATGTGCCCGAAGTATTGACATTTAACGTACACAGTGGCTAGCGCCCCAGCAAGCCGCATGTGTGAAATTGAACATTCTAACCCAGAAAAAGCTGCATGTGGTACTTGGAGTTATGCTAGGACGAGCCGGTACTTAACAAAGACACGCCTCATGTTCTTCTTTTCACAAACAGTACATTAAAGTTTAACTGCATTGCGGTTTTCTCAGATCAACTAATGGTGCTATGGAATGTTTTTCGTCAGCGTTCACTGATGTTTTCAAGGAAGCTCCATCCCGCGAAAATTTATGTAAAGACTGCGTTGGTCACAAGACAAACTGAATTAGGATTTGTAGGGAAGAAAGACGAACAAGGCCACAATGACGTAGCAAAAACATCATCATTCGTAGGTGGGAACCGACTAGCTGAGCAGTATGCATTTTAAGTTTTTTTATTTGGTCTTTATTGGACGGCATCCTGTTTTATAATATTCCTTTCGTGCTCGGTTGATTTCAAGGTGTTTGTTTCGTGGGCGCATAAAATGACATGTAAAGGTTTCCGTGAAATTATTAATGTTTATAGACGTATGCCGCGCAAAAAAACCTAGGTTACTACACTCCGCAAAGCACAGCCAATGCAGAGCCAGCTTAGTCACTGCCTTTGATGTAGCGTAGCTGAGAGCTGAAAACTCGCTTTGCAGCTTAACTTGCAAGGGACAAGTGAATGTATTTATGCAGAATAGCAGGCTTCATCTGGGAAACGCATGACACCTGTATAGACAAGTGAAGGGATGTAAAACTTTAAGAAAAAAGAAGTGGCTTGAAAGCTTTTTTCGACTCTGACACCTTCATTAAAAGGGGTTGGCGAAGTGTGTTTCGGGGAAGACAAAAAGAAGCAAAGCTTGTTATACATATTATACATTTATATTTTGTTTTAATACGTTGCAATAGTATTTTGTGTTGTAAAAGACATTTTGTGTTAGTGTAGAATGTGTGTGAAACAATCTATATTTCTGACATGAGGGAACGTGGAACAGGTGTCAACGTTTTGGGGGACATCGTATTCCGCCAATGCATTTACATAATTTTTCCCTCTTTAACTTCTTTAAGTCACTTTTTGACACGAACTGCTTAATTGCGCCCGCTCCGGATGGTGGGTCGTTGGATGATCGGCACTAGCTGATCTCAAAATCATTACTCCTTGATTTTGTGGAAAGCTGCTTTACCTTTTCTCTTTATTTTTATCATTTTATTATATACAGACAATGCTTTCTTGTGCGCGGAAAGACATTTATGCTTGAAAGCCACTTCTGAACCTACTTTTCAAACCTATTTGTTGTAGTTGCTGCGTATGAGCTGTGTTTGATTGTTACTACTGATTTCTCGCCCCCCCCCCCCCCCCATATAGGCAGTTTTTTTGTGGTTTAGATAAGAAACCAAGCATGGTCGGACATTCAACAGATCAAAAAGACGAATGCTTTGTCTGATGCACGCAATGCTCAAAACTGTTCAACCAGCCTTCCCGAGAAACTCTTTTTTAACGGTACCTTTCTTGGGTCTGAAGATAAAACCTATCTTAGCGAAGTTAATCTTTCAACGTGCCGATGGTATTACGCACAGAAAACACAGTGCGCATTGTTGTAAAATATGTCGTGCTTAAGTTTATCCCAGCAAATGGTTTGCTGAATAAATGAAGTAAGAGTTAAACTTTCCGGTGACTGGCTTGAAATCCGTCATTTGCACCTCCGAGACCTGCAATGAGTTGAGGACTTCCCTTGCGTGCGGACCCGTGGTTTAGAGCAGCGTCCGGACGCGCACTGCTTTTTCCACAGCGTACAGGCCCCAAGCGTAGAGGTAGTATTCGAACTGGACGAGCCAGTGCTTTCACTCCCCTGAGTGTCTGAAGTCGAAGAGCAGCGGAGCCCAGAGTTTGCTGCTGTGAATGTGGGAGCCGGCGCAATAACCGGTGCACCAGACAAAAAAACCCATCCGTCTTCTTATCGTCGTTGCTCATGTTGTGCCAAGATGACCACTTCGACTGCGCCGGCGACTGTTATCTGCAACACGTTGCTGCTGACACACCCCTTTTACTTTACTTTTACACCTTTTAGCTTGAAAATTATCTCAAATCATCTCAAAACTTGTGTAGTCTAGATCAAAGTTTATAATTGTGCTATCTACCACAGGCAATTGTTGTCATTTTGGTGCTGTTAACAATACAACAACGTGTATATCGGAGCCCATAAACAGCTTTGGAATAACACTGTGACCTTGTGTCAACGTAAATATGTTGCCTGGTGAAATGTAGGCACTTGTATATTACCTTTCCGAATGTCTATAGCACAAGAGTATTAAGAAATGACCTTTACTGCTGCAAACAGTTAGTTTTCCGATAAGAATGGCCTTTCGTTATGGGAACATCACAGAGAACAGCTCCCTCACGGATCGTTCCGTTTACCAGCGCTTGAGGTTGCTGATGCAACGCTAAAAGTCTCTGACTTTGCTAAACGCTTGATGCTACGTGCGAGTAGGCACACATACCTCAATTTATTTAATTATTCAGATACCGCACAGGTACGCACCGGGACTTTGATTGAACATTGATTGAAGAAGCATTCACCACATGGAGCTCGCCCATTGCGCTACCGCCTCCTCCAGCTATACCAGCTGGTTTGTGTCCATTACGTAAACTGCGCCAGGCGTGCAACTGTCGCAACTTTGGGAGCATGCACCAACCGTACTCGTGCCGGAGACCGTCGGGGCAACGGTATAGACGGATGCATAGCGCTTCGTTATACGTTGGTAACAACCTTCAAATTGCAATTTCGTTCACATCCAGCGAAGAGGTTTCAATGAGATCGCCATAGGAGAGTAACATTTCACGAGCCATCCCATGAAGCGGTGGTGACATAAACGGTAAACTAGGATCAAAGCAGCAATTAACAACAGCGTGGAAACACTTACCTGGCTTGGCGGTATTTGTTTAACCAGCGAAACCAACACAGACACAAGAAAGGATCGTAGAAAAGTGCGTGCTGTACTTGGGTATGTGTGCACCTCCCCAAATCCACAAAATAAAGAAATGCCTTTCCGTAAGATGACCGGGCATGTATCGCAATTTCGGTGCGGCAACGGATAAACCGTACAACACCTGTTTCGTTCTGGCATCATGGTACAAGTTTTTTCAGTGTTGTGTGACCATAGAAAATCCGCCGATTATGTATTCCTTTGAAGCGCATGAGGAATTCCGTATTATGATTTATGTGGATCAGTGACCCTGCTTATGATGATCCACAAATACACTCTGTCCAATTAAATATGCTATGTTTGTGGCATTATTCCATACAATCACAAGGTGGAAGTTTGACTGGAATGCGGATTCTGAAAACATGTCTCACATTGTGCTCGGCAGGGTATAGCAAAGTCACTATTTGCCAAAGTGACTCACTCATGTGCACTAATTGAGCTTACTGAAAACTGCTTACATTTTTGTCAGCAGAGGTTGAATGGCTCAAAAACTAAACAGAGCCCCCTACCCGTAAAAAATAATCTCTCGCAGAAACTCCTCTGCGAGTTGCCTAGCTATGCGTAAGCATTGCATCACTTATCTAGATAGCACGCAGCCCAGTGTCATTATGAATGTTATGAGTGCTGGTCCGACCAGTGAAAACGACAGTGATTCGGCTACACGAACAGCGGCGAACGGCGGCGAAAGGGGAATCATGACCCCATAAAAACTACTGCAGGTGGCGGCAGCAGGCGCACTGATGACGTTACGAGCATTATAAGCCGTTATACCTCTTTAGCGCCTTATCCATACGCATCCAACCGGTAGCGGCTGCGTACGCACGGGCCTTTTCTCGAAAGCTTCCTGCGATGGAGACAGCCTAGCGTTGAAGCGAGAACTGCGGGCTCCAATCTCGAAACCTGTCTGCGATGGCGGCAGATAGTGTGGCGAGTCGTCGCTTAGTTTGCGTTGATCTTAGAGGAAGCACGAAGGTGAATTCGCTCTCTGCTATGGGCCCTAGTATGAAAGCGATGGTCCTACTGCACGGACGGACGGTTTTTCTTGTAGGGTAAGCGTTGAAATGCCCACGCATTATAAAAAAGAAAAAAGTCCTGTCATACGGAAGCGATCCTAATTAGAAATGCAACGTACCGTTTGTCAGCTTGGCGATGTTATGATCGGGCGTTACATATGTCACGATGGCGGGCATTACACGTGGCCTTCACGTGAGGTCTTTGGTATAAAAGCTCAACTCAGGTACTTGGCAAGCCTGCAATTAATAAAATATACGTGGTTTTACCTACCGAAAACACGATCTGCTTATGAGGTTTTGAGGTTTATGAGGCGTTTTGGGGGACTCCGGGAATTTGGACCTCCTGGCGTTGATTAACGTGCATCTAAGTCTACTTACATGGGTGTTTTCTCATTTCGCCACCACCGAAATGCTCCCGCCGTGGCAGAGATTATTCCTGGATCCTCGTGCTTAGCAGCTCAACACTGTAGGAGCCTGTAATCATAGACAAAAATACTGGATGTCTTATGATAAAGTAAATAGCCTATGAGAAATGGCACTAAGTTACTCATTCTGCTGGATTAGCGGAAGACACGGACGGTACTTACACTGAAAATCAAAATGTATAACTCATTAACAAAAGGTCTATAATCACCGTTAGAACTAATTACTTTGGGGCACATACGGCAATACACGAAATAGCGCGAGTGATTTCACAAGGCACATACACTTCGAGCAGATTTTGAAGCTAGCTCTAGTTATAAAACGCCCGCTGTCTCACTTGCAGTAAAATGCACCTGTTCCGTTTACTTTTTTACTAAAACGCATTTCATATGTTGAAGAAACACAGTTATTTGAACATCAATTCATTTCGTCGCCATCATTGGGGGCGCATATCTGTAAATTGCTGTCATTCTCAAAGCTCGCTTGAAGTGGTTATGGCATTCAAAGTTAAAAAGAAATTATGGGGTTTCACGTGCCAAAACCACGATCTGAATATGAAGCACGCCGTAGTTGGGCACTCGGGAAATTTTGACCACCTTGAGTTCTTTAACATGCGCCTATATCTGAGCACACGGGGGTGTACGACCGCATCGAAATGCGGCCGTCGTAGCCGGGACTCGATCCCGCGACCTCGTGCTTAGCAGCCCAATACCATGCGCGCTCAGGAACCACGGCGCGTGGCCTTCAGAGGCACCGGCTGCAAAGCGTATATTGCAACACGTGCCGTAACTTATTTCGTTTAAATGGTAATGGAAAATTTTAGTTAGTCAAATATTTATTTTGATTTCTCGCTCAAGTAAAGTGCGCCCTAGAGTAATTGAGCTCGAGAAGCAGAATTGTACCTGTCACAAGCGTGTCTGAAATTCTGGTAATGATTAAGAAAAAGAACAGCACGCCGTATATTAGGTACTGGTGCTCTCATGTCGGCACGACACTATTAACACGCATTTCGACGAAACAATCCGCTCTTAGAACAGCAGCCATGCAACTGACTTCACTGCGAAGTCGCCTAGAAGATGCAGGCTCAAATACCGACCACGGTGACCGCATTTTAATAGGGGCGAAATGAAAAAGTGCCCGTGCGCTGTGCATTTGGTGCACGTTAGAGTGCCCCCGGTGGTCAAAAAAGTCTCCCATATCATATCATAATCATATTGTGATTCTGGCACGTAAAATCCCAGATTTTCATTAGCTTTAATTGCGAGTTCTAAAGTTTCCTTGTGTTGAGCCCGCGACATTGAGCAGAATTAGATTATATATTAAATGTATTGAAGGAGAGATTCGTGCCTATGTGTGGCGCCGGCTACTCCTCTTCTCTTACATAATAGTTATCTTCGGGAAGTTGTCAACAATCACCAAACTGGGCGAATAAACACATGAACGAACATTCACGTACTAAGTCTCAGTACTGCAATATAAGTAAGTGTTCGCGCAACAGAAGAGTTCACATAGCATAAATCCTCACACAACGGAAATGTTCGCACGCATGACATGAGTTTACACAGCATAATTGTTCACAAAAGAAATATCTTCACATAGAAAATGTTGGGCACTTGAATGCCGTCCTCTGAATGCAACAAATACAAATGCTATGTGAACGCGAAGGCACAATGAACATGTAATTAAGGGTGCCTGTTAACAATACCAATGGAACAAATAACTATTGTATGACTTAGTATATTTGTGATAATTTGATTCCTCCAAAAATTGTAGTATTGTGTGCGGAGCAATGGCTTGAAGTTTTTCTGTTTAAGCTTAACAGACAATTTTTCCTTAAATTTTTCCTAAGGAGAGTGGCCGTTTATCCAAGGCATGTAGATTTTTCTATAGGTTCCAGCGGAGAGCATCATGATTTTTACAGTGTAGAAAGTGTTCAATGTCTTCTTCAACCTCTTCACATAAGCTTGTAGCAATATTACTATTTCTTATACTATACACGAAGCTTTCAGTATAGGCCGTGCCTAGTTGAAGTCTATGAACTCTTGTTAGAACAGATCAACTCATTTTCAACAGAATCTTTAATTATGTTCCAGGATCTATATTATATAATTGAGAGTTGTGCGCATCATTTATGAACCATGTTTCCTTGGACAATCTTTTATATGTCACAGCCCGGAAGCATTTATATGGCGTAGCCGGAAAGTGAATTATCCAATATATATATATATATATATATATATATATATATATATATATATATATACTGATTGTTCCACAAACATCCAGTGTTCGTCCGGTGCTGTGGTTGTCCCAGCAAGAGCTATTACCATCAGCTTTAGGACAGACCACCCAACGACATCGACATCTGCGGAACCAGCTGCTCTTCGGGCTGCACTTTGTTTCGTCAATCGGGAACCACCTCGACAATGGTCAACCTTCAGTGACTCAAAGGCAGCCCTACAATCTGTGCTATCAGCTCTGCGTCGCGGGCCATTCGAACAGCTCGTATTCGATATTAGATGCCTACTGCATACATCACATGAGAAAGGACACTACGTGAAGTTTCAGTGGCTGCAAAGTCACTGTGGCGTCATAGGAAACGAGGACGCCGATAATGCCTCTCGAGCAGCTCTTGAAGACACACAGGAAGAGTCCATAGCACTTTCACGGTCCGACGCAACCAGCAGACTTCGAGTGCTTGCACAGGAGATCACGCTCTCTCTATGCTGCAGACAAAGTAGCCAGACCAACCGCAGCAATCGTCAATACCACCTGCCCTCTTTGATGTATATCTGTATGCCAACTGGACTCCGCCGAAGAGAGGCCACTGTATGGCTTATCTCTAAGGGTGGCGTTCACGAAATCTTACTAATTTCGCATCGGAATGGCCGACAACGCTCTCTGCAATGCCCGTCTTTGCGAGGACACGCTTGCACATATTCCGTGCGACTGTCTTGAATATAATGTTCAGAGACAATCCCTGGTGTCCGTTCTAGCGCACCTTGAGAATAGACTATCGTCAGTTGACACGATTTTCACATATCGCCGACAGACGACATCGCACCTGTAGGCGACGAAGGGACTACTTCGGTTTTTGAAAGAGACTGGCTTGGAGAAGTGACTGTGACAGTGATGTCACGTATCACCCAAGAGTGACGGACTGGAACTGACGGTGTGTGGGCTGTGCTATGCGCTCTCTCTCTCCTCCCCATCTTTCATCCCCCCAATCCCGCTCCCATGTATAGGGTAGCAAACCGGATGAGTTAAACTGGTTAACCTCCCTGCCTTTCCTCCTCCACTTTTTCTTTCCTTATCAAGCGCGTGACTTAGCCGCATTAGAGTGAGGGTGAAGAATGGCGTCACTCGGTGCACCGTCAAAGCAGGCGCTCGATGTAAGGGGCCTTAGCCCGATGGAGATCACAATGCCGTGGTGCGGCCCCACAGCCGCTCTTGCGCCTGAAGCCAAAGGAAGGAAGTCGGAGAAGTGCCACTATCACTAGACATATTACATAAACATGATTTCAGGAATATTGTCTGTCGCAGCATTGCTCCATTTTTTTCGCATCACTGTTGACCATCATCATGCGATGAGTTCTGCCGTACTTTATTAGTATTTTATTCGTAGTGGAAACAGTTTATAGTTTGGTTAATCACAGCGTACAATAGATGTACAGGGGCCGACAGAGTAAAAACACCGTAAAACACTGACTGCAACTGGTTTATTGCCACGCGAGCCGCTGTAGACATGTATGCACCAACTAACCCACCAGTTCGTCCTTAGCCAGTGTATATTCGTCCCCCTCTAGAATATTTCTGTTTTGTAAGGATAACGTGAGCGGAACTGCAAAAGGAAAACATATAGGAAGGATAGGTTAGAGTAAGAAATGTGTTCCGGCGTATGACCGAATCTCCGTTTTTTTTAATGATGCAGTCGATGAAGGTTCAGGGCAAGCCCGCCTTACCTACTGTGTATCAGGCTTCGTCGCGTTGTACTGCATATAATTCCTACCGCTACGCGAGCAGTTGTTGTGCACTAACGCATTATGCAGGGTCCACAAGCGCCTATGTTAGCGAGAAGAACGTTCATGAGTCTTATACCTAAATATCGAAGCAGTGACTTAGCTGCACGTAATAATTACGTTTATTCAGCACAGTGCCATTTTTTTTCAGCGACAAGCAAACATGATTGAACAATAGACAGCGATATCATAAATCCAAGTTGCTGTACAAATTGTTCAGGAGTCTGCCTAAGGCAAGACTTGCGCCACTGAAACTCCTCACGTTCTTGTAGCCACTAACTTTTTCAGAGTCATGTTAAGCGAATCTGTAAGTATACTACGTGACAATCTTGCGAGCAAGTGCGCCTTTTCAAAAAGTGACTACGACTACGACTTGCATTGGTTCCGTCACTCGGTTCTGAATAGAAATCGGAGCTTTGTGCATAAGTAAGTCACGCAGAAGGGCCGAATCAATGAAGTGCACAAGAAAGAGCCAGAGGTAGTGCACTACGTGCACAGTGTTGCCGACAATTACAAAAAAAGTCAAATAATGCTAAATGAACATATTTGCACATATATTTAGGATATTGATGGGTACGTGATGTGCTCCTTTCCTAACCCCACAAAAGAGCTTACATCTCTGCTAAAGTCAACGTGGTTTTGCAGACTATGGTTATCCATACCATTTTGTTGTTAAGAGTAGACTGCAGAAATACCTTGCCCAGAGCAGCTATGCTACCATATTTAAAGTCGATCTACTCACTGTGTTGACCGAAGTGCTGCCCAGGGTCTTTTTGATATGCCTTTCTGAATATATATTGCATGCCAAAAGAAACATCCGAGAATATATGTGTTGAGTATTTTAGGGTCTCTGCATTAAAGCGGGAGATATCTTTCCTAATAAAAAGAACACATAAAATATGTGCCTAGAAAGATTAACAGGTGCATATGTTGTATCTCATTTATACATTCCCAAGATAAGAAGCGTTCCTGCTATTCCCCGTGACTCAAAAACGCAGAAAGCTTCCGTAGATCATGAACGACTGTGTACATGCACAATGAACAACATTTCTTTATTCTTGAATTAAGGAGGCGGTACGGCAAGGTGAACTATTTAATGCTTTTATTCTCCGTCATTTTGTTGTTTCCGTAATGGGATGTATAATTTGGATAGAATTGAACATATTCTCAGAAACGGATTACGCCTAAAAGCAGTGAAGAAGAAACTAGGAATAGGCAAAAATCAGATGTATGCGTTAAGAGACAAAGCCGGCAATATCACTACTAATATGGATGAGATAGTTCAAGTGGCTGAGGAGTTCTATAGAGATTCATACAGTACCAGTGGCACCCACGACGATAATGGAAGAGATAGTAGTCTAGAGGAATTTGAAATCCCACAAATAACGCCGGAAGAAGTAAACAAAGCCTTGGGAGCTATGCAAAGGGGGAAGGCCGCTGGGGTGGATCGGGTAACAGCAGATTTTAACAACATTAGCAGGAGAATAGTTTGTATCTCAGTTAGACATTCCAAACATACAAAGCGTTCCTGCCATTCCCTGTGGCTCAAAAACGCAGAAAGCTTCCCTAGATCATGTGCGACTGTGTACACGAACGATGATCGATATGTTTTGGTGCTTGAAATAAGGACCAGGTACGGCAAGTTGAAGTATTTATTTCTTTCGTTTTCCGTCCTTTCGTTGTTTCCGTAATGCTCTGTTTTAGAACCATCACCATGCATTGCTTACGTGCCGGTAACTATCCTCAGTATACCTAAACAGCGTTGTGCTGTTCCGACACACAGTCATACGGAATAATTTCGTTTCTTGGCTGTAACAAGAGACCGCTCATAGGTTTAACGATAAAACGAAGTTATGAATTCTAGAATAAGAGAAAAACCGATTGCATAAATTAAGTATGCTCAGATCATTTTGAAATTATAATTGGACGTCGTCCCCTGAGGTCTAGAACTTTTCTTACCAGTCATCGACATCTAATAATTTATGCACTGATCACTTGCGTTTATTGACATCAGGCCAGAATACGAATTAGCAATTATGCATGAGTGGCATCGTACTCTGCATACGCGTTTCACCCATGAGCGATGAATGTTCATATGCTATTAGGCTTCGTGAGCAATGCGTCATGGCACATGCTTTACTTTTAGGAAAAAGCCGTTGGGCACAGGATCGTTGTGGCTAATAATTATGTGTGCACTTGATGGTACTCATAATACCAGCCAGTCATCATTTTACGTTACGATTATATGCTGCGCGTTTCTGCTATGAGATTCCGAAATAGTAAAAAGTGTGTTAGTCATTATAAATTAAGAACTTTTGACATATCAAGAATCAGAAAGGCAGCGAAAATGTAACTCGCACAAATATCATCGCCACAAATGGGATTGATCACTTTTTCAGTAGTTACCATTTTTTCTTGTGGACCTCAGGTGCCTTATACAATTGAAGAATCGAACGTAATCCTTCGGAAAAACACAGATTATGTTGGACACTTCAAGCTTCTACTTGAAGCTTCTCGAAGTAGATACCAAATACGCAGTAAAATGCGCAAGTGTCTCCTTTTGGTAGTATTCTGGACAGTAGAATCCACAATGAAGAAAAGCATAATTCGCTAAAGCGCCTTACTTTGCTATATATTATAAATTAGAAATGAGCTTTAAATGATTTGGTAATATTACGGATTGAATAGAAAATGTGAAGTACAACATACCCTGCTGATTCAATGAAAAAGTTTAGTCCTGTGCCGGCAATGAAGAATTGTAGGAGTGATATTGGGAGAAATTCCAACGTACGTTGCTTGAATAATACTGTAATTGCTTAAGTGGAAATTTTACGGCGTATCCCCCATTTGTATTGCTCTGAGATATTATTAGTAGAAATGTGCTTTTTACGGTATTTCACGACGAACAAAAGGGCGCTCAAACGCTTCGTCTTTAGGAACAATCAGGAAGAGCTCGCCGAAACAAGGCTAAGACAATCACGAAAGCAAATACTCTAACTTCTTATGTCTTTGAAGACGCCGAACTTATAATAAACATCACGTTTTAATGAATAGCTTGGCATATGTGGTAAGAAATGTCAAGCGACGCATTCAAGTATTCATCCAATGCTTTGATATCTATATGCTTCAATGTATTCAGCTTCCATGGTGCTCATTTCCTTGTAGAAATCAGAACGGTGCACCCGCCTAAAGCTGTTACCATGAGCGGTGTTTTCTTGTGCCCTGCCCGACCCTGCCCTGCCCTGCCATGCCTGCTTGCTTGCTTGCTTGCTTGATTGCTTGCTTGCCTGAAATGCTCAGAAGTGCGTTATTCAATATAAAATAAGAACTTTTCGTATATCAAGAATCAGAACGGAAATATAACTCGCACGATTTCCATTAGCAGAAATAGAATTGATCAGTTCTTCTTGAATTACCATTTTTCTTGTGGTTCTCAGGTGCCTTATAGAATTGGAGAATTAAACTCAATCATTACGGAAACTATACAATTTTGTTGGACACTTCAAGATTGTACTGGAACCTTCTCGAAGTAGATACCGAATGCACAATAAAATTCACAAGTGCACGCTTTCGTAGTATTTTCTAGAGTAGAATCCACAATGGAGAAAAGCATAATTGGGGAAGGCGCTTTGCTTTTCTATATATTGTATATTAGTAATGAGCTTCTAAATAATTTTGTAACATCAGAGATTGTATGGAAAATTGGAAGCACTACACTTCCCTTTTAATTCAATTTAAAAATTTAGTCTGTTGCCGTGAGTGAAAGATTGCAGGAAACATTTTGGCACAAATTCGAGCGTACGTGGCTTCAACGATACTGTAATTTCTAAAATTAAAAAAAAAGATTATGGGGTTTTACGTGCCAAAACCACTTTCTGATTATGAGGCACGCCGTAGTGGAGGACTCCGGAAATTTCGACCACCTGGGGATCTTTAACCTGCACCTAAATCTAAGTACACGAGTGTTTTCGCATTCGCCCGCATCGAAATGCGGCCGCCATGGCCGGGATTCGATCCCGCGACCTCGTGCTCAGCAGCCTAACACCATAGCCACTGAGCAACCACGGCGGGTGATTTTCGAAAATGAAAATATTAAAACGTATCCCCCATTCTTAACGCTCTGGGATGAAAATCGTAGAATGTGCTTTTAACTGTATTGCCCGAGGAAAGAAAACGCGGTCGAAGGCTTGGTTTTGAGAAACAATCATGGAGAGCTCGCCCAAGCAAAGCTAAGACAAACATTCAAGAGAAAAATACTTCATCTTTTTATGTCTTTCAATATGGCTGACCTGTTATAACGATCTTATCATTAATGAATAGCTTGGCAGATGTGACAAGCAGTGCCAATCGATGCGCACTAGTATTCGTCAAACGCTCCCATATCTCCATGCTACAAATTATTCGGATTGAATGGTGCTCATCTATTTGTAAATATCAGAACCGTGCACCCAATTAAAGCTGTCACCATGAGCGGTCTTCCATTCTGCCCTGCCCTGTACTGCTTGCCTGCCTGCCCAGCCTGCATGCCTGCCTGCGTTCAATGCCTGCCCGGCCCTGCCTGCCTGCCTTTACCACCCTGCCCTCCCTACCCGCTTTCCCTGCCTTCCTGCTCGCCTGCCTGCTGTGCTACATTGGAAAGCTCCCAGAAAGGCCACTTCTCCAATAAAACCAACGCTGATTTGCAATTTATGGTTATTCAGACAAGTCTATTGTGAAGTGAGGTCTTCAGAAATATCTTGCACACAGCAGATATGCTATGAATTTTTAAATTCGGTCTTCTCACTGTGTTCATAGAAGTGCTGTCCTGAGTGTCTTTTATGTGCCTTTCTGAATATTTATGGAACGCCGGAACAAACAGCTGGGAATACATGTTGAGTAATTTAGCGTCTCGATAATATTAGTGGCTCATATTACGCAAAAGTAAAAAAAAAGTTAATAAAAATATTCACCTAGTAAGATTAGTAGGAGCGTAGATTGTGCCTTATTTTGACATTCCAAACATAAGAAGCGTTCCTGCCTTTCCTGTGGCTCAAAAAGGCAAAGTTCTTCCTTAGATCATGGCCGACTATGTGCATGCATGATGATGGACATTTGCTGATGTTTGAAATAAGGAGCAGGTACGGCAAGTTGAAGTATTCATTACTTTCTTTTTCCGTCCTTTCGTTGTTTCCGTAATGTTCTGTTTTGCAACCATCACCATGCACTGCTAACGTGCCGGTAACTATCCTCAGCATATCTAAAGAGCCTTGTGCTGTTCTAATACACAGTCGCCCTTAATGACTTCATTTCTTTGCTGTACGCAAGAGACCGCTCATAGGGTTAGCGATGAAACGAATTTATGAATTCTAGAATAAGAAAAATACGATTGCTTACATTATGTGTGCTTAGAACATTTTGAAATTATAATTGGACGTCGTCCCCTTAGGCCTAGAACTATCCTTACCGGTCATCGACGCCTTATAATTTGAACACTGATCACCTGCGTCTATTGGCCTCAGGCCAGAATACGAATTAGCAATTATCCATGAGTGGCGTGCTGCGCTGCATACGCGCTTCACCCATGAGCGATGAATGTTCATATGCTATTAGGCTTCGTGAGCAATGCGTCTTAGCACGTGCTTACGTTTAGGAAAGAGTCGTTATCCACAGTACCGTTTTAGCTAATAATTCTTTGTGCACTTGACCGTGCTCGTAATACCAGCCAGTCATGATTTTACATGTATATATGTTGCGCGTTTCTGCTACGAGAATCTGAAATACAAACAACTGCGTTACTCAATATAAGATAAGAACTTTTGATATATCAAGAATCAGAGTGCAGTGGAATTATAACTGGCGCGATTATCATCAGCAGAAATAGAATTGATCAGTGCTTCAATTACCATTTTTCTTGTGGACCTCAGCTGCCTTACACAATTTTAGAATTAAAGTCAATCATTACGAAAACCATACAATATTGTTGGGCACTTCAAGCTTGTACTGGAAGCTTCTCGAAGTAGATACCGAATGCGCAGTAACATGCACAAGTGCACGCTTTCGTAATATTTTATACAATAGAATCCACAATAGAGAAAAGCATAATTGGGGCGTGCGCTTTGCTTTTGCTATATAATATAAATTAGTAATGGGCTTCTAAAAAAGTTTTGTAACATTAGGAATTGAATGAAAAATTGGCAACACAACACTTACCCATTATTTGAATTTAAAAATTTAGTCTGTTGCCGTGAGTGAATGATTGCAGGAACGATTTTGGCACAAATTGCAACGTACGTTGCTTCAACGATACTGTAATTGCGAAAATGAAAATTTTAAAATGTATCCCCCATTAACGCTCTGAGGTGGAAGTAGTAGCAATGTGCTTTTGACTGTATTACCCGACGAAAGAAAAGGCGCTCAAAGGATTGGTTTTTAGAAACAATCATGGAGTGCTCACTCAATGAAAGCTAGGACAAAGATTCAAGAAAGAAAATACTCCACCTTTTTGTGTCTTTGAATATGGCTGACCTGTAATAACAGTCTTTTAATTAATGAATAGCTTGGTGGAGGGCATTGCATGTATTATTAATAATTTGAAGTTATCTACTTCATCTGGTATTGATAATATTAGTTCCAAGATAATAAAGAATGACAGTTCTATATCCAGTAACATTCTGTACCATATATTCAAGCAGTCTTTGTCATCGGGACAGCTGCCCAATGACTGGAAAATGGCCAAAATTATACCCATATTTATAACTGGGAATAAAAACTCCCCGGAATATTACCGTCCAATTTCATTGACCTGCATTTGCTGCAAGATGATCGAACATATAATTGCTTCTCATCTTTATAATCACCTAGAGTCCAATAATTTCTTTTTTCGCCATCCACATGGTTTCAGGAAAGGATTATCATGTGAGACACAGTTACTTGAATTCACGACTGACCTGCACCTTAACATGAACAATAACCAGCAGACCGATTGCATTTTCCTTGACTTTTCCAAAGCATTTGATCGTGTAGCTCATTGTCGCCTTATTGCAAAATTAACTGCACTTCGAATTGACTCCTTCACTCTAACATGGCTTCGTAATTTTCTCTCGAATCGTCAACAGTTCACAGTAGTTAATAATATCGCTTAATCTCCTACTTACGTTACTTCTGGTGTGCCCAAGGGCAGTGTTTTGTGCCCTTTACTCTTCCTAATTTACATAAATAATTTGCCACATAATGTTTCTGCTCGCTTACATATTTTTGCTGATGACTGCATTATTTACAGATCAATGAACAGTACTGACGACCACCTCTCCCTTCAATATGACCTTAGCCTAATTATTAGTTGGTGTAACTCCTGGTTATGGCTTTCAATGTATCAAAATGTCAGGTAATTTCTTTTAGTCGTAAGCGTGACAAGTCACATTTTTTATACAACGTCAATAATAAAGAATTGTTACATACAGTATCGTATAACTATTTAGGTGTTCACCTAACCGAAAACCTCTCCTAGACAGACCACAATGCAGCCATTTGCGCAAAATCTTCAAGGACATTAGGTTACCTACGTCCTAATCGGGGTAATTCACCTTCCAACATCTGCAAATTCGCCTATCAGATATATGTTCGTCCACAGCTCGAGTATGCATCATCCATTTGGTCCCTGCATCCTACATACTTAATCCACATGCTTGAATCAGTCCAAAACCGTGCTGCCCGTTTCGTTTCACGTAATTATAACCATCACTCCAGCGTAACGGAAATGAAACTCGATCATTCCATACAGCCGTTAGTTCTTCGCCGTAATTTCGCTCTGTTATCCTTGTTTCACAAATATGTTTATAATGCCAGACAATCCACACTACATATCAAGATCGCCTTGAACACGTCTCGCCGATTAAATAACCACTTCAGTTTTGCACGCATGTACGGTACGACACATGCTTTTAACTTTACCGCGCTCCCTACGGCCATTCGCTTGTGGAACAATCTGCCTGATCACATTGCTTCCGAGTCAGATCAAGAAAAATTTCGTGATCTCCTACACGAGCATTTTTCATAATAGCACTTCATCATCTTCATCAGCCTGGTTATGCCCACTGCGGGGCAAAGGCCTCTCCCATACTTCTCCAACTACCCCAGGCATGTACTAATTGTGGCCATGTTGTCCCTGCAAACTTCTTAATCTCATCCGCCCACCTAACATTCTGCCGCCCTCTGCTACGCTTTCCTTCCCTTGGAATCCATTCCGTAACTCTTAATGACCATCGGTTATCTTCCCTCCTCATTAGGTGTCCTGCCCATGCCCATTACTTTTTCTTGATTTCAACTAAAATATCATTAACTGGCGTTTGTTCCCTCCCCCAATCTGCTCTTTTCTTATCCCTTAACGTTACACCTATCATTCTTCTCTCCATAGCTCGTTGCGTCATCCTCAATTTAAGTAGAACCCTTTCCATAAGCCTCCAGGTTTCTGCCCCGTACGTGAGTACTGGTAAGACACAGCTGTTATAAACTTTTCTCTTGAGGGATAGTGGCAACCTGCTGTTCATGATCTGAGAATGCCTGCCAAACGTACCCCAGCTCATTCTTATTCTTCTGATTTTTTCAGTCTCATGATCCGGATCCGCAGTCACTACCTGTCCTAAGTAGATGCATTCCCTTACCACTTCCAGTGCCTCACTACCTATTATAAACTGCTGTTCACTTCCGACACTGTTAAACATTACTTTAGTTTTCTGCAGATTAATTTTTAGACCCACCCTTCGGCTTTGTCTCTCTGGGTCAGTGAGCATGCATTGCAGTTGGTCCCCTGAGTTACTAAGCAAGGCAATATCATCAGCGAATCGCAAGTTACTAAGGTATTCCCCATTAACTCTTATCCCCAATGCTTCCCAATCCAGGTCTCTGAATACCTCCTGTAAACACGCTGTGAATAGCATCGCAGAGATCGTATCACCGTGCCTGACGCCTTTCTTTATTGGGCTTTTGTTGCTTTCTTTATGGAGGACTACGGTGGCTGTGGAGCCGCTATAGATATCTTTCAGTATATTTACATACGGCTCGTCTACACCCTGATTCCGCAATGCCTCCATGACTGCTGAGGTTTCGACTGAATCAAACGCTTTCTCGTAATCAATGAAAGCTATATATAAAGGTTGGTTATATTCCGCCCATTTTTCTGTCACCTGATTGATAGTGTGAATATGGTCTATTGTTTAGTAGACTTTACGGAATCCTGCCTGGTGCTTTGATTGACGGAAGTCTAAGGTGTTCCCGATTCTATTTGCAATTACCTTAGTAAATACTTTGTAGGCAACGGACAGTAAACTGATCGGTCTATAATTTTTCAAGTCTTTGGCTTCCCCTTTCTTATGGATTAGGATTATGTTAGCGTTTTTCTAAGATTCCGGTATGCTCGAAGTCATGAGGCATTGCGTATACAGGGTGGCCAGTTTCTCTAGAACAATCTGCCCACCATCCTTCAACAAATCTGCTGTTACCTGATCCTTCCCAGCTGCCTTCCCCCTTTGCATAGCTCCCAAGGCTTTCTTTACTTCTTCCGGTGTTACCTGCGGGATTTCGAATTCCTCTAGACTATTCTCTCTTGCATTATCGTCGTGGGTGCCACTGGTACTGTATAAATCTCTAAACCACTTGAACTATCTCATCCATATCAGTAATGATATTGCCGGCTTTGTCTCTTAACGCATACATCTGATTCTTGCCAATTCCTAGTTTCTTCTTCATTGCTTTTAGGCTTCCTCCGTTCCTGAGAGCATTTTCAATTCTATCCATATTATATTTCCGTATGTCAGCTGTCTTACGCTTGTTGATTACCTTCGAAAGTTCTGCCAGTTCTATTCCAGCTGTAGGGTTAGAGGCTTTCATACATTGGCGTTTCTTGATCAGATCTTTCGTCTCCTGTGATAGCTTACTGGTATCTTGTCTAACGGAGTTACCACCGACTTCTATTGCACACTCCTTAATGATGCCCACAAGATGGTCGTTCATTGCTTCAACACTAACGTCCTCTTCCAGAGTTAAAGCCGAATACCTGTTCTGTAGCTTGATCTGGAATTCCTGTATTTTCCCTCTTAGCGCCAACTGATTGATCGACTTCTTATGTACCAGTTGCTTCCGTTCCCTCCTCAGGTCTAGACTAATTCGAGTTTTTACCATCCTATAGCACTTACAAATCACTTTATCTTGTTTTTTACACTTGGCAATGTGCTTCGAACTTGTGATTTTTTTATTCGTGCATTGCTATCTCGCTCCTACGAATTGCTATTTTATGCTGCGTCACGTGTTCACTTGTATGCCCTGTATATATTATTGCTTTTTTGCGTCTGTTTCCCTAAATATCCCTTCAAGAACTGTGCTCCCTGATATGTTCATTTTTCGTGTATTTTGCTTTCTAGTATTAGTACCTTACGTTGAGTTTTACTCGTGTTATTTCCTTAAGTGTACCTTCGTCGCCTTTCATTACTTCAGTTGTTCCTTTTACAAGTTTTCGGTAGTATTTATTTACAAATACTGCTGTCTCAGTTTCTGAGACATAGCAGGAGTGAGTACAGAGTAAAAAAAATACAATTACAAATACTTTCAACAAAATTCACCAGAATACAAGAAAACATTAACAGAATACATAATTACGCAATTCATTTTCAAAATGCTCAGTACCGAGTCTGCGCAAAGACCCATCAAGTTTATTCCATAAATCCACCGTCCGCGGAAAGAAGGAAAACTTAAAAGAACCAAGATTCGACCTGAAGGGCACAATGTTCAGGGGATCAGATCGTCGAGTACAGCGTGCAGAAGCTGCAACAAAAGAAATCGGCGCCAGAACACTCAAGCCGGTGTGAACTATTTTATGAAGAAGGATAACGCGATCAGCAGTACGCTGATGTTCGAGAGATTGCAGCGTTAAAACGTGCGCATGCGAAGTAGGCGAGAATTGCCTGTCATAGCGACGAAAAATGAACCTGATTGCTTTTTTTTTGGACAGATTCTAACATAGCTATGTCGTGCTTGAGGTGAGGTGACCAAACAACCGATGCATATTCTAGTATGGGCCTAACCAAAGTTTTGTATGCAGTCAATTTGCATTCTCTTGTTGAGTTACTTAACGTGCGTTGGAGATACCAAAGTTTTCAACGAGCCTTATTGCAGATTATTTCAACATGCCTGCGCCATTTTAAATTTGATGTTACAGTCACACCGAGGTATTTAAACTCCTTAACATGTGTTAGACTGACTCCGTCATTAGTATAAGTAAAAGAAAGGGGCTGTTTCTTGTTTGAAAAGGTCTTAGCTACAGTCTTCTTTAAGTTAATAGACATTTGCCAGGTTTCACTCCAGTTACAAAACAATGAAAAAACGTGATTTAGCGCAACCTGATCATGAGCATCAGAGATGGTGTTGTAGATAACGCAGTCGTCTGCATACATTCTTAGTTTAACTTGAGTATCTCCAATGATTTCTGCTACGTCATTTATGAAAATAATGAACAAAAGCGGCCCCAACACCGATCCTTGTGGCACCCCAGATGTAATCTGTACCTCTGACGACTTCGCGCGGTTAAACGTAACAAATTGAGAGCGCGACCGTAAGTAATCAGCTATCCAATCAACCAGCTTGCTGTCACCAAAAAATGTACGAAGTTTAACTAAAAGCTTAGCATGGCAAACCAAATCGAAGGCTTTAGAATAGTCAATAAATATGGCATCAAGCTGTCCTCGGCTGTTAAGGGAAGAGGCAATGTCGTGTGTAAATTCAAGCAACTGCGTAACAGTGGAATAGCCAGCACGAAAACCGTGCTGCGATCGGGAAAGAATATTGTTTGCATTTAGATATTCCACAATGTGCTTGTGAATAATGTGCTCCAAGAGTTTAGAGCTGGTGGAAAGTAAAGATATTGGCCTATAATTCGGTATTATTTGTTTGTTTCCGGACTTGAATACGGGCACGACGTTAGCCAATTTCCACAGCCGGGGAACTGTTGTAGAGCCTATTGATTTTTTAAATACTATAGTCAGATAGTTTGCGCACCATTCCGAGTACCTCTTTAGGAACATATTTGGAATGCCGTCTGGGCCTGGGCTTTTCGTTACATCAAGCTTTAATATGAGGTTATGTACTCCGGAGGAGGAAACATCAAGATTTGGAAGAGAGGGCAGATTGAGGCGCGCGGAAAATGGGGGATTGGTGCCATTATCGGTAGAAAAAACAGATTTGAAGAAGTTGTTGAAGGCATTGGCTATAGTTTCAGATTGGGAGCAGGATTGGTCATTAAGAATAAAGGAAGAAGGTACAGAAGCTGCAGGACTAATCGATCTCCAGAACCTAGATGGATTTTTTTTCATAAATGTAGCCAATGTATTATTAAAGTAAAAGTTCTTAGCCTCTCGCATTTTCGCTCTTAATTTAGACTTCAACGTGTTGAATAAAGAAGTATTGTCCTTACACTCGGAATGGCTTTGCTTACGTAGCCGCTTAATGCGACGACTGAGCTGAATTATTTCTCTATTATACCAAGGGTGTCTTTGGTTCCGTTTAATACATTTTTGGGGCACGTACTTTGACAGGCATTCATGGACAATATCACAAAATTTAAGGAGCAGCGTGTCTACATTGTAAAGTTCACTACAGCATTGGAAGTCATCAAAAGTTGAGGCTAAAGTGTCAAGTACGGAAGTATCGTCAGCTTTAGAAAAGTCAAAAACGGTTGTGAATTCAGGTCTTGGTCGAGGGCACACTAAGTTCAAGGCAATTTCAACAGCTTTATGGTCAGATAAGCCTTCGGTGACTTCACATTTAACTCCGTGTGATAAGAGTGGTTGGTTCACAAATATAAGGTCTAATATTGAGTTTTCGCGCGTCACAAAATCCACAAGTTGAGTTAACCCAAATGAAATAACCAGGTCGATCAGGGAAGCGCAAAGCGCCTTATCACGGCCAGTTGGGGTAAGTGTGCTCCAGTTAATGCATGGGAGATTGAAATCCCCAGCTAACAATAATCTGCAACCGCACAACTTGTTACTAAGAAGGTACTCATTGACAGCAGGAAAAATATCGTCGGAGTTCGGAGGGCGATAAATAACACCAACAACTATTACAATACCTCTGCTGTATACTTTGCACCAAATAGCCTCAATGCCAGGAAGTTCAGGTAATAAAGAAAATTTAAGACTTGTTTTAATGAGAATTGCCACACCACCACCACGGCCAACATGCCTGTCCTTCCGAAGAAGTGCATAACCAGGAGGAAAGATTTCGATATCAATAACAGATTCATTTAACCAAGTCTCAGTAAGACAGACAATTGTTGGGTTGTGGCTTTCCACCAAACAATTGAGAGCTTCAACTTTGTTGAGTACACTCCTCGCATTTACATTGAGAACAGTTATATTCTGATCGCAGCGTCAGTCAACACGAGCCGAAGCTGTATTCTTGCCAGTCGCTTTTGCAGAAGCCGATTTCATGGGAGCCGAAGGCACAGAGGCTGACACCATTGAAGGCGAACGCGCCGAGGCCTTAACAATGACATTCTTATCAGTGTCCCACATGTAACGAACACCGTCAATCATGAGTGTGTCGTGTTTGAGTGTAAATTTACCAGCATTCTTGCGCATATCTTGCGAGTTCTGCCACAGCGCTCTACGTGCCGTCCGTACCCGTGCGGAGTAGTCCTCGTTTATATATATATTAGTTCCCTTAAGTTTCCGGGCGTTGTTCAAGATAGCAACCTTTGTTCCGAAATCCAGTAATTTAATGATTACCGGCCGAGGTTTATCCTTTCTTTCAGCTCCAAGCCTGTGGCAACGCTCTATGTCGTCGCATTTTACACCGAGTTTAACTGATACGAGTTCCAATACAGATTTAAGGAGATCATCAGCCGACTCGGAAGGCTTTTCACGCAAGCCATGAATAACCAAATTCTTTTTACGGAGTCTATTTTCTAACTCATCGTTCTGACGATCTAGCTTGCCTACTAGTTTTTGAAGCGCACCGACGGTGTGCTCGAGTTCGCTTACACGTGGTGCTATGTTTGACACAGTCGCCGCCATTTCCTCAACATTCTTTAGACGACTATCAAATGACGCAACCGTTTCAGATAGGCTAGCTATATCTTGGCTAATGCGAGCCTGCCCAGCCAGCAGTTGCGACAGCATTTCGTCCACGTTTGGAACAGGGTTGGTCTCAACGTCACCGCAAAGTAACAGCAATGACATTTTTAGGCAATGCACCAACTGTATCAAAACGGCAGTACAATTCAGAGGGTCCGGTAGCAGCAGCAAACAACGGTTATCACTTGTGTAACATTTATAATTGTATGTTACCTGCAAGATGAAACAGACGTGCTTGAAACGGGCGTTCGCCATGCCGCCACCGGACCCACTGAAGTAGTGATCCCACGGTGGTGCTCTTATAGCCTTGGGCATCCATGCTGCCAGCGCCACCTTTGTACCATGACGTGTGCGGTAGAAATTGTTGTTCAAAGGTACGCTAATGGACGGAAAATCCATCTCCCGAGCAGCAGCGCATCCCTGCGCAGGCGCAGATCGAACACCAGTGTCGGTTTGGGCGCTGCTCAATCGTGGTAGGAGCCTGTGCGGCGTGTCGCTTGCAGGATCTGGTAGCAGAACATCGGGACTCCTGGTGATAGCGGCAATCTGCAAGATGAAACAGACGTGCTTGAAACGGGCGTTCGCCATGCCGCCACCGGACCCACTCTGTAATGTCGATGAGCCCTGCATTGAGGCGCATCTTTTGTATTACACTTTAGAAGGCTGTTTACTCTTTTTTCTCCCCTTGATTTTGCAACCCCCCTTACACAATGCCTCCATAGGGCCTGTAAGGTATTTTAAATAAATAAATAAATATATGTGACAAGCTATGTCAATCGATGCATTCCAGTATTCGTCCAACGCTTCGATATCTCCATGCTCCAATGTATTCAGATTCAATGGTGCTCATATCTTTGTAGATATCAGAACGGTGCACCCACTTAAAGCTGTCACCATGAGCGGTCTTCCCTTCTGCCCTGCCCTGTACAGTTGCCTTCCGGCCCTGCCTACATGCCTGCCTGCTTTCAATGCCCTGCCCTGCCTGCCTGCCTTGCTTTCCCACCCTGCCCTCCCTACCCGCCTACCCTGCCTTCCTGCCTTCCTGCTCGCCTGCCTGCTGTGCTTCATTCCAAAGCTCCCAGAAAGGGTTGCATATCTGCTAAACCAACGCTGTTTTGCACTTTGTGGTCATCCAGACAAGTTTGTTGTCAAGTGAAACCTTCAGAAATATCTTGCACAGAACGGCTTAGCTATGAAATTTTAACTTCGGTCTTCTCAACGGTTTGATAGAAGTGCTATCCTCGGTGTTTTTTAGGTGCCTTTCTGAATATTTATAGAATGCCGGCGCAAATTGCTGGGAATATCTGTTGAGTAATTTAGGGTCTCGATGATTATAGAGGCTCATATCTCGCAAAAGTAAAAGAAGTAAATAAAAATTTCTGCTTAGTAACATTAGCAGGAGAATAGTTTGTATCTCAGTTAGACATTCCAAACATACAAAGCGTTCCTGCCATTCCCTGTGGCTCAAAAACGCAGAAAGCTTCCCTAGATCATGTGCGACTGTGTGCACGAACGATGATCGATATGTTTTGGTGCTTGAAATAAGGACCAGGTACGGCAAGTTGAAGTATTTATTTCTTTCGTTTTCCGTCCTTTCGTTGTTTCCGTAATGCTCTGTATAGAACCATCACCATGCATTGCTTACGTGCCGGTAACTATCCTCAGTATACCTAAACAGCGTTGTGCTGTTCCGGCACATAGTCATACGGAATAATTTCGTTTCTTGGGTGTAACAAGAGACCGCGAATATATGCTGCGCGTTTCTGCTACGAGATTCCGAAATAGTAAAAAGTGTGTTAGTCATTATAAATTAAGAACTTTTGACATATCAAGAATCAGAAAGGCAGCGAAAATGTAACTGGCACAAATATCATCGCCACAAATGGGATTGATCACTTTTTCTGTAGTTACCATTTTTTCTTGTGGACCTCAGGTGCCTTATACAATTGAAGAATCGAACGTAATCCTTCGGAAAAACACAGATTATGTTGGACACTTCAAGCTTCTACTTGAAGCTTCTCGAAGTAGATACCAAATACGCAGTAAAATGCGCAAGTGTCTCCTTTTGGTAGTATTCTGGACAGTAGAATCCACAATGGAGAAAAGCATAATTCGCTAAAGCGCCTTGCTTTGCTATATATTATAAATTAGGAATGAGCTTCTAAGTGTACCTTCGTCGCCTTTCATTACTTGAGTTGTTTCTTTTACAAGTTTTTGGTAGTAATGTCGATGAGCCCTGCATTGAGGCCTATCTTTTGTATTACACTTTAGAAGGCTGTTTACTCTTTTTTCTCCCCTTGATTTTGTAACCCCCCTTACACAATGCCTCCATAGGGCCTGTAAGGTATCTAAATAAATAAATATATGTGACAAGCTATGTCAATCGATGCATTCCAGTATTCGTCCAACGCTTCGATATCTCCATGCTTCAATGTATTCGGATTCAATGGTGCTCATATCTTTGTAGATATCAGAACGGTGCACCCACTTAAAGCTGTCACCATGAGCGGTTTCCCTTCTGCCCTGCCCTGTACAGTTGCCTTCCGGCCCTGCCTACATGCCTGCCTGCTTTCAATGCCTGCCCTGCCCTGCCTGCCTGCCTTGCTTTCCCACCCTGCCCGCCCTACCCGCATACCCTGCCTTCCTGCTCGCCTGCCTGCTGTGTTTCATTCCAAAGCTCCCGGAAAGGGTTGCATATCTGCTAAACCCACGCTGTTTTGCACTTTGTGGTCATCCAGACAAGTTTGTTGTCAAGTGAAACCTTCAGAAATATCTTGCACAGAACGGCTTAGCTATGAAATTTCAACTTCGGTCTTCTCAACGGTTTGATAGAAGTGCTATCCTCGGTGTTTTTTAGGTGCCTTTCTGAATATTTATAGAATGCCGGAGCAAATTGCTGGGAATATCTGTAGAGTAATTTAGGGTCTCGATGATTATAGAGGCTCATATCTCGCAAAAGTAAAAGAAGTAAATAAAAATTTCTGCCTAGTAAGATTAGCAGGTAAATAGTTTGTATCTCAGTTAGACATTCCAAACATACAAAGCGTTCCTGCCATTCCCTGTGGCTCAAAAACGCAGAAAGCTTCCCTAGATCATGTGCGACTGTGTACACGAACGATGATCGATATGTTTTGGTGCTTGAAATAAGGACCAGGTACGGCAAGTTGAAGTATTTAATTCTTTCGTTTTCCGTCCTTTCGTTGTTTCCGTAATGCTCTGTTTTAGAACAATCACCATGCATTGCTTACGTGCCGGTAACTATCCTCAGTATACCTAAACAGCGTATACCTAAACAGTATACCTAAACAGCGACACACAGTCATACGGAATAATTTCGTTTCTTGGCTGTAACAAGAGACCGCTCATAGGTTTAACGATAAAACGAAGTTATGAATTCTAGAATAAGAGAAAAACTGATTGAATAAATTAAGTATGCTTAGATCATTTTGAAATTATAATTGGACGTCTTCCCCTGAGGTCTAGAACTTTTCTTACCGGTCATCGACATCTAATAATTTATGCACTGATCACTTGCGTTTATTGACATCAGGCCAGAATACGAATTAGCAATTATGCATGAGTGGCATCGTACTCTGCATACGCGTTTCACCCATGAGCGATGAATGTTCATATGCTATTAGGCTTCGTGAGCAATGCGTCATGGCACATGCTTTACTTTTAGGAAAAAGCCGTTGGGCACGGGATCGTTGTGGCTAATAATTATGTGTGCACCTGATGGTACTCATAATACCAGCCAGTCATCATTTTACGCTACGAATATATGCTGCGCCTTTCTGCTACGAGATTCCGAAATAGTAAAAAGTGTGTTAGTCATTATAAATTAAGAACTTTTGACATATCAAGAATCAGAAAGGCAGCGGAAATGTAACTCGCACAAATATTATCGCCACAAATGGGATTGATCACTTTTTCTGTAGTTACCATTTTTTCTTGTGGACCTCAGGTGCCTTACACAATTGAAGAATGGAACGTAATCCTTCGGAAAACCACAGATTATGTTGGACACTTCAAGCTTCTACTTGAAGCTTCTCGAAGTAGATACCAAATACGCAGTGAAATGCGCAAGTGTCTCCCTTTGGTAGTATTCTGGACAGTAGAATCCACAATGGAGAAAAGCATAATTCGCTAAAGCGCCTTGCTTTGCTATATATTATAAATTAGGAATGAGCTTCTAAATGATTTGGTAATATTACGGATTGAATAGAAAATGTGAAGTACAACATACCCTGCTGATTCAATGAAAAAGTTTAGTCCTGTGCCGGCAATGAAGAATTGTAGGAGTGATATTGGGAGAAATTCCAACGTACGTTGCTTCAATAATACTGTAATTGCTTAAGTGGAAATTTTACGGCGTATCCCCCATTTGTATTGCTCTGAGATATTATTAGTAGAAATGTGCTTTTTACGGTATTTCACGACGAACAAAAGGGCGCTCAAACGCTTCGTCTTTAGGAACAATCAGGAAGAGCTCGCCGAAACAAGGCTAAGACAATCACGAAAGCAAATACTCTAACTTCTTATGTCTTTGAAGACGCCGAACTTATAATAACCATCACGTTTTAATGAATAGCTTGGCATATGTGGTAAGAAATGTCAAGCGACGCATTCAAGTATTCATCCAATGCTTTGATATCTTTATGCTTCAATGTATTCAGCTTCCATGGTGCTCATTTCCTTGTAGAAATCAGAACGGTGCACCCGCCTAAAGCTGTTACCATGAGCGGTGTTTTCTTGTGCCCTGCCCGACCCTGCCCTGCCCTGCCCTGCCCTGCCCTGCCCTGCCCTGCCCTGCCATGCCTGCTTGCTTGCTTGCTTGCCTGAAATGCTCAGAAGTGCGTTATTCAATATAAAATAAGAACTTTTCGTATATCAAGAATCAGAACGGAAATATAACTCGAACGATTTCCATTAGCAGAAATAGAATTGATCAGTTCTTCTTGAATTACCATTTTTCTTGGGGTTCTCAGGTGCCTTATAGAATTGGAGAATTAAGCTCAATCATTACGGAAACCATACAATTTTGTTGGACACTTCAAGCTTGTACAGGAACCTTCTCGAAGTAGATACCGAATGCACAATAAAATTCACAAGTGCACGCTTTCGTAGTATTTTCTAGAGTAGAATCCACAATGGAGAAAAGCATAATTGGGGAAGGCGCTTTGCTTTTCTATATATTGTATATTAGTAATGAGCTTCTCAATAATTTTGTAACATCAGAGATTGTATGGAAAATTGGAAGCACTACACTTCCCTTTTAATTCAATTTAAAAATTTAGTCTGTTGCCTTGAGTGAAAGATTGCAGGAAACATTTTGGCACAAATTCGAGCGTACGTGGCTTCAACGATACTGTAATTTCGAAAATAAAAAAAAATTATGGGGTTTTACGTGCCAAAACCACTTTCTGATTATGAGGCACGCCGTAGTGGAGGACTCCGGAAATTTCGACCACCTGGGGATCTTTAACCTGCACCCAAATCTAAGTACACGAGTGTTTTCGCATTTCGCCCGCATCGAAATGCGGCCGCCATGGCCGGGATTCGATCCCGCGACCTCGTGCTCAGCAGCCTAACACCATAGCCACTGAGCAACCACGGCGGGTGATTTTCGAAAATGAAAATATTAAAACGTATCCCCCATTCTTAACGCTCTGGGATGAAAATCGTAGAATGTGCTTTTAACTGTATTGCCCGACGAAAGAAAACGCGGTCGAAGGCTTGGTTTTGAGAAACAATCATGGAGAGCTCGCCCAAGCAAAGCTAAGACAAACATTCAAGAAAAAAATACTTCATCTTTTTATGTCTTTCAATATGGCTGACCTGTTATAACGATCTTATCATTAATGAATAGCTTGGCAGATGTGACAAGCAGTGCCAATCGATGCGCACTAGTATTCGTCAAACGCTCCCATATCTCCATGCTACAAATTATTCGGATTGAATGGTGCTCATCTATTTGTAAATATCAGAACCGTGCACCCAATTAAAGCTGTCACCATGAGCAGTCTTCCATTCTGCCCTGCCCTGTACTGCTTGCCTGCCTGCCCAGCCTGCATGCCTGCCTGCGTTCAATGCCTGCCCGGCCCTGCCTGCCTGCCTTTGCCACCCTGCCCTCCCTACCCGCTTTCCCTGCCTTCCTGCTCGCCTGCCTGCTGTGCTACATTGGAAAGCTCCCAGAAAGGCCACTTCTCCAATAAAACCAACGCTGATTTGCAATTTATTGTTATTCAGACAAGTCTATTGTGAAGTGAGGTCTTCAGAAATATCTTGCACACAGCAGATATGCTATGAATTTTTAAATTCGGTCTTCTCAATGTGTTCATAGAAGTGCTGTCCTGAGAGTCTTTTATGTGTCTTTCTGAATATTTATGGAATGCCGGAACAAACAGCTGGGAATATATGTTGAGTAATTTAGCGTCTCTATAATATTAGTGGGTCATATTACGCAAAAGTAAAAAAAAAAAGTTAATAAGAATATTCACCTAGTAAGATTAGTAGGAGCGTAGATTGTGCCTTATTTTGACATTCCAAACATAAGAAGCGTTCCTGCCTTTCCTGTGGCTCAAAAAGGCAAAGTTCTTCCGTAGATCATGGCCGACTATGTGCATGCATGATGATCGACATTTGCTGATGTTTGAAATAAGGAGCAGGTACGGCAAGTTGAAGTATTCATTACTTTCTTTTTCCGTCCTTTCGTTGTTTCCGTAATGTTCTGTTTTGCAACCATCCCCATGCCCTGCTTGCGTGCCGGTAACTATCCTCAGTATACCTAAACAGCGTTGTGCTGTTCCGATACACAGTCACACGGAATGACTTCGTTTCTTGGCTGTACGGAAGAGACCGCTCATAGCGTTAGCGATGAAACGAATTTATGAATTCTAGAATAAGAAAAATACGATTGCTTACATTATGTGTGCTTAGAACATCTTGAAATTATAATTGGACGTCGTCCCCTTAGGCCTAGAACTATCCTTACCGGTCATCGACGCCTTATAATTTGAACACTGATCACCTGCGTTTATTGACCTCAGGCCAGAATACGAATTAGCAATTATCCATGAGTGGCGTGCTGCGCTGCATACGCGCTTCACCCATGAGCGATGAATGTTCATATGCTATTAGGCTTCGTGAGCAATGCGTCTTAGCACGTGCTTACGTTTAGGAAAGAGTCGTTATCCACAGTACCGTTTTAGCTAATAATTCTTTGTGCACTTGACCGTGCTCGTAATACCAGCCAGTCATGATTTTACATGTATATATGTTGCGCGTTTCTGCTACGAGAATCTGAAATACAAACAACTGCGTTACTCAATATAAGATAAGAACTTTTGATATATCAAGAATCAGAACGCAGTGGAAATATAACTGGCGCGATTATCATCAGCAGAAATAGAATTGATCAGTGCTTCAATTACCATTTTTCTTGTGGACCTCAGCTGCCTTACACAATTTTAGAATTAAAGTCAATCATTACGAAAATCATACAATATTGTTGGGCACTTCAAGCTTGCACTGGAAGCTTCTCGAAGTAGATACCGAATGCGCAGTAACATGAACAAGTGCACGCTTTTGTAGTATTTTATACAGTAGAATCCACAATAGAGAAAAGCATAATTGGGGCGTGCGCTTTGCTTTTGCTATATAATATAAATTAGTAATGGGCTTCTAAAAAAGTTTTGTAACATTAGGAATTGAATGAAAAATTGGCAACACAACACTTACCTATTATTTGAATTTAAAAATTTAGTCTGTTGCCGTGAGTGAATGATTGCAGGAACGATTTTGGCACAAATTGCAACGTACGTTGCTTCAACGATACTGTAATTGCGAAAATGAAAATTTTAAAACTTATCATTCATTAACGCTCTGAGGTGGAAGTAGTAGCAATGTGCTTTTGACTGTATTACCCGACGAAAGAAAAGGCGCTCAAAGGATTGGTTTTTAGAAACAATCATGGAGTGCTCACCCAATGAAAGCTAGGACAAAGATTCAAGAAAGAAAATACTCCACCTTTTTGTGTCTTTGAATATGGCTGACCTGTAATAACCATCTTATCATTAATGAATAGCTTGGGAGATGTGACAAGCAATGCCAATCGATGCGTTCCAGTATTCGTCAAACGCTCAGATATTTCCACGCTTCAAGTTATTCGGATAGAATGGTGCTCATCTATTTGTAAATTTCAGAACGGTGCACCCAATTAAAGCTGTCACCATGAGCGGTCTTCCATTCTGCCCTGCCCTGTACTGCTCTCCTGCCTGCGTTCAATGCCTGCCCGGCCCGGCCTGCCTGCCTTTCCCACCCTGCCCTCCCTACCCGCTTTCCCTGCTTTCCTGCTCGCCTGACTGCTGTGCTCCATTCCAAACCTCCTAGAAAGGCTTGTATCTCTTCTAAACCAACGCTGTTTTGCACTTTGTGGTTATCCAGACAAGTCTGTTGTCAAGTGAAGTCTTCAGAAACATCTTGAAAAGAGCAGCTATGCTATGAATTTTTAAATTCGGTCTTCTCGATGTGTCTTCTCAATGTGTTATGTGCCTTTCTGAATATTTATAGAATGCCAGAACAAACAGCTTGGAATATGTGTTGAGTAATTTAAGGTCTCGATATTATTAGTGGCTCATTTCTCGCAAAAGTAAACAAGTTAATAAAAATATTTGCCTAGTAAGATTAGCAGGAGCGTAGATTGTGTCTCGTTTAGACACTCCAAACACAAAAACTGTTCCTGCCATTTTGTGTGGCTCAAAAACGCAGAAAGCTTCCCTAGATCATGTGCGACTGTGTACACGCACGATGATCGACATGTTTTTGTGCTTGAAATAAGGAGCAGGTACGGCAAGTTGAAGTATTTAATTCTTTCGTTTTCCGTCCTTTCGTTCTTTCCGTAATGTTCTGTTTTGCAACCATCACCATGCACTGCTTACGTGCCGCTAACTCTCCTCAGTATACCTGAACAGCGTTATGCTGTTCCGACACAGAGTCATACGGAATAATTTCGTTTCTTGGCTGTAAGGAAGAGACCGCTCATAGGTTTAACGATAAAACGAAGTTATGAATTCTAGAATAAGAGAAAAACCGATTGCATACATTAAGTATGCTTAGATTATTTTGAAATTATAATTGGACGTTGTCCCCTAAGGCCTAGGACTTTTCTTACCGGTCATCGACACTTTATAATTTTAACACTGGTCACTTTCGTTTATTGACATCAGGCCAGAATACGAATTAGCAATTATGCATGAGTGGCATCGTACTCTGCATACGCGTTTCACCCATGAGCGATGAATGTTCATATGCTATTAGGCTTCGTGAGCAATGCGTCATGGCACAAGCTTTACGTTTATGAAAAAGCCGTTGGGCACAGGATCGTTGTGGCTAATAATTATGTGTGCACTTGATGGTACTCATAATACCAGCGAGTCATCATTTTACGTTGCGAATATATGCTGCTCGTTTCTGCTACGAGATTCCGAAATAGTAAAAAGTGTGTTAGTGATTATAAATTAAGAACTTTTGATATATCAAGAATCAGAAAGGCAGCGGAAATGTAACTCGCACAAATATCATCGCCACAAATGGGATTGATCACTTTTTCTGTAGTTACTATTTTTTCTTGTGGACCTCAGTTGCCTTTTCTCCCTTGCCTATTCTCTACAGTAAAATCCACAATGGAGAAAAGCATATTCGCTGACGCGTGGCGCTTTGCTATATATGATAAAGTAGGAAGTTGCCTCTTCTAAATATTTTGGTAACATTAGGGTTTGAATGGACAATTGCAAGTACAATAAGCCCTCCTAACTCAATGAAAAAGTTTAGCACTGTGCCTTTAGGGAAGAATTGTAGCAGCGATTCTGGCACAAGCTCTAACGTTCGTTGATTCAACGATATTGGAATTTCGAAAATGGGAACGTTAAGGTATATCCCTAATTTTGAACGCTCTGGGACGAAAGTCGCAGAAATGTCTTTTTGCGGTATTGCCCGACGAAAGAAGAGCGCTGAAACGCTTCGTTTTTAGGAACAATCATGAAGAGTACTTCCAAACGAAGCTAATAGAGACAATCACGAAAACAAATACTACAACTTTTCTTTCTTTGAATATGGTTCACGGAGAATAACCGTCTTGCCAATTGTGAATAACTTAGGAGATATGGCAATCGATGTCATTCGATGCGTTCAAGAATTGATCCTAGGCTTTGATATCTCCATGCGTAATCGCATTCGCATTCAACGGCGCTCATCGCATTTTAGATATCAGAACGGTGCACCGGCTTAAAGGGACCCTGAAACTATTTTGACGCTTTTCTACAAACGTACTGAGTCGTTAGAGTAGGTCCTTCTGATCATTAATTGACACATCTAAGTGCTCCGCGTAAAGCGTGCAATTTATTATAAGGCTTTAAAAATGCACATCGCTGCCTATCGCAGCACACTGCTCGGCGGAATTTTAAGCCGCCCCTACCCATATGACCGAAATCACCCATATGACGTCAGTGGGGCGAGCTATCCGATTGGCTAACCAGAGCGCGTGATCGATAAATTTTCCAACTTTATGGTAAACAAATGAAGTTCGTAATAGTTGGAATATTAGTTAATTTGTTTTTATAACAAGAAAGTAACGTAAAGAGAATGCGCAAGAACAATTTTTCAGTACACTTAAGCACTTCCGGCACACAGTAAGTGTCGTCTGCTTGTGTTACAACGTGCTCTGTCTTTGACGAGAACTCCGCCGTCAGTGTCGATTTGTGTTTTCGCGAGCGCTATGATTCGACTTTGTTGCGTTGTGGCCTGTAAACGTAGCGACTGGCAATATGTCGAGCTGCGATATCGTGTCCCTCTGGAAGCCAGTAGACGAGCGGACTGGCTGCAGCGCATCGGACTGCCGCTATCCGATCCGCGCCAGGATTTGTGCGATTGCGGCCGTCGCTTTACACCGGAAGATTACCAACGCGATAGCGTTTCGCGAGTCCGGTATTAGGGTAAACGCAAGTGCAAGGGGACAGGGCCTGGCCGTGTCCCCTTGCATGTGGTTTCAGGGGATGAACAGAAGCGCAAATGTGAATGGTCTGCACGGTGCAGCCACCTGGGGGCATAGAGCTCAACCACACACAGTAGCAGTAACAAAATGTAATCTTCTTGACTGCTGGTGCAAATTTTTCGCAGGAGTGTAATCGTTAACACCTTGTTTTTGTAAAAGTTTAAAATGTTTTACACTTGGTTAGAGCAATATTAGCTCTTTCTTTGGCTGGTTAAGATCTGCGCCAGCGGGTGGCTGGACCTTGGACACCGATCAGACAGCTCACGTACGCCTACGCTAAAGTTCTTTCATCAACTTGAGTTCATGCCTCCATCATTTCGTCGAAATATTCAGGTAGTGTGTGATTACCGGCATACCAGACATGTTCGGCGCTACGACAGAATGCTCGCAACGCACGCTGCTTCGATAGCTCTCGCTTGGGGTCGACGGCCAAACGGTTAGCGGAGAGGTTTCTCGCGGGCGGGGGCGGGCTCCAAAACAACCGGAAATGGACGATGTGGCATCGCATCACGACGCAGGACCAGTGAAGGCGGAGCTTAGCCCCGATCGCTCGGCGAACGAGTTGAGGAGAAAAAGCATGGCTAGGGTGGAGGGTAACTTGTTATCGCTTGTAGCTCCATTAATGCGTACCGCTTCACTTAAATTGTAGTGCGAATGTTCTACTTAAGCTGTACCCTACGCGTCTGCAAAATTTGTCCGAACCGTTTCAGGGGCCCTTTAAAGCTGTCATCATGAGCGGTCTTTTCTTCGCGGTCTTTATGACATCCCTAACTTCAGATATGATTCAGCTTTGATGACATGCGCCTTCCAGTTGACTGTCGTTGTTGAAGTCAAGTTGTATACTGTGGGCAATTGTACATTGTACATTGTATTCGCAATGTGTTGTAGCAAATCTTTTGCACTCAAAGGACTTCCAACGTTTATTTTTTCTGCCTAGTCACTACTAAAAGAATGCAGCAAACGTAGCTAACGCAAACCGTTCAGCTCAAGTGTTATACACACGAGGTAAGCGGTTCTCACAGCAATGCTGTATACCTCTACGGTCCAAGGAAATTTTTGTGTCGTCGTGGTACGTAGGAAAGTACCGATACGTGGACCGATCCCGGATTTAGCAGAATGTTGGTTCGACCCGTGGCGGAGATGAAGCCGGCTTAAAGGGTCACTAAAGCGGAACAATAAACCAGTTTAGACTAATGAATCATTGTTTGAGAACTCTCCAGGCAGTCATTTCAAAAATATAGTTTGAATATTAAATCAGAAAATGAAGGTTCAAGTATCAGTATTTGAATTTCGCGCCGTAACCCCATCGCCATTACGTCAGCGTGACGTAAGGGATTTCAAAGTATGTTTTCGCATTTGGGCCGCGTTGGCTGTATAAAGGTTCCGGACACTTGCCATGTTTAATACTTGGTTCCTTTAGAATACATTGTAGTTCATCTGTACCGCTATATATAATTAGTAGGCACTAGAAGATGCCATCAAAATCCAAGACGTCACAGCCCCCAAGTGCGGGAATTTAGGTAGGCGTCACCACCCGTATTTCGTTCTTGCGCTTTTTCTGGCTTACCAAACGTCTTATCCATCCCCAATTATCCAGAATTATGCCATGGGCAGGTCTTATCGTTGTAAGAGTGGTGTTTTTGGTGTTGTAGGACGGTTTTTTACCGATGCAGAAGAAATAATTTTTCACTTTAGTGTCCCTTTAAGCACTCCCCACACGTGGGCCGATCCCGCAGGTAGTGCGATGCCGGGCCGACCCGTGGCGGAGGTGAAGCAGGTGGTAAGCACTCCCCATGCAGGGGCTGATCTTGAAGATAGTGCGATGCCGGGCCGACCCGCGTCGTGGGTGAAGCAGGCGTTAAGCAATCCCCATACGACGAGCGATCCCGAAGATAGTGCAATGCAGGGCCGACCCGCAGCGCAGGTAAGCAGGCGTTAAGCAGTCCGCATTCGTGTGCCGATTCCCAAGATAGTGTAACGTCGGGCCGACCCGCGGCGGAGGTGAAGCAGGCGTTAAGCACTCCCCATACTAGGACCGATCCCAAAGATAGCGTAATGTCGGGCCGACCCGCGGCGGAGGTGAAGCAGGCGTTAAGCACTCCCCATACTAGGACCGATCCCAAAGATAGCGTAATGTCGGGCCGACCCGCGGCGGAGGTGAAGCAGGCGTTAAGCACTCCCCATACTAGGACCGATCCCAAAGATAGCGTAATGTCGGGCCGACCCGCGGCGGAGGTGAAGCAGGCGTTAAGCACTCCCCATACTAGGACCGATCCCAAAGATAACGTAATGTCGGGCCGACCCGCGGCGGAGGTAAAGCAGGCGTTAAGCACTCCCCATACTAGGACCGATCCCAAAGATAGCGTAATGTCGGGCCGACCCGCGGTGGAGGTGAAGCAGGCGTTAAGCACTCCCCATACTAGGACCGATCCCAAAGATAGCGTAATGTCGGGCCGACCCGCGGCGGAGGAGAAGCAGGCATTAGGCACTCCCTATACGTTGGCCTCGAATTAGCCTAGACTTCAGGTCGGAACGGAAGAAACTGGTACATAAGAAGCCGATCAATGAGTTCGCGGTAAGAGGCAAAATAGAGGAATTCCGGATCAAGCTACAGAAAAGGTATTCGGCTTTAACTCAAGAAGGGGATCTTAGTTTTGAAGATATGAACGACAATCTTATGGGCATCATTAAGGAGTGTGGAATAGAAGTCGGTGGTAACTCTGTTAGACAGGATGCCAGTAAGCTATCGTAGGAGACGAGAGATCCGATAAAGAAACGCCAATGTATGAAAGCCTCTAACCCTACAGCTAGAATAGAACTGACGGAACTTTCCAAGGTAATCAACAAGCGTAAGACAGCTGCCACAAGGAAGTATATTATGAATAGAATTGAACATGCTCTCAGGAATGGAGGAAGCCTTAAAGCAGTGAAGAAGAAACTAGGAATAGGCAAGAATCAGACGTATGCGTTAAGAGACAAAGCCGGCAATATCGTTACTAATATGGATGAGATAGTTCAAGTGGCTGAAGAGTTTTATAGAGATTTATACAGTACCAGTAACACCCACGACGATAAGGTGAGAGAGAATAGTCTAGAGGAACTTGAAATCCCACAAGTAAGGCCGGAAAAAGTAAAGAATGCCTTGGGGGCTATGCAAAGCGGGAAGGCAACTGGGGAGGATCAGGTAACAGCAGATTTGTTTAAGGATGGCGGGCAGATTGTTCTAGAAAAGCTGGCCACCCTGTATACGCAATGCCTCATAACCTCGAGCGTACCGGAATCTTGGAAGAACGCTAACATAATCCTAATCCATAGGAAAAGGGACGCCTAGGACTTGAAAAATTATAGACCGATCAGCTTACTGTCCGTCGCCTACAAAGTATTTACTAAGGTTCTCGCAAATAGAATCAGGAACACCTTAGACTTTGTCAACCAAACGACCAGGCAGGATTCCGTAAAGGCTACTCAACAATAGACTATATTCACACTATCAATTAGGTGCTAGAGAAATCTGCGGAATATAACCAACCCTCATATATAGCTTTCATTGATTACTAGAAAGCGTTTGATTCAGCCGAAACCTCAGCAGTCATGAAGGCACTACGGAATCAGGGTGTAGATGAGCCATATGTAAAGATACTGGAAGCTATCTATAGCGGTTCCACAGCCACCGTAATCCTCCACAAAGAAAGCAACAAAATCCCAATAAAGAAAGGCGTTAGACAGGGAGATACGATATCTCCAATGCTATTCACAGCATGTTTACAGGAGGTATTCAGAGACCTGGAGTGGGAAGAATTGGGGATAAAAGTTGATGGAGAATACCTTAGCAACTTGCGATTCGCTGATGATATTGCCTTGCTTAGTAACTCAGGAGACCAATTGCAATGCATGCTCACTGACCTGGAGAGGCAAAGTAGAAGGGTGGGTCTGAAAATTAATCTACAGAAAACTAAAGTAATGTTTAACACTCTCGGGAGAGAACAGCAGTTTACGATAGGTAGCGAGGCACTGGAAGTGGTAAGGGAATACACCTACTTAGGGCAGGTAGTGACCACGGATCCGGATCATGAGACTGAAATAACCAGAAGAATAAGAATGGGCTGGGGTGCGTTTGGCAGGCATTGTCAGATCATGAACATCAGTTTGCCACTATCCCTCAAGAGGAAAGTGCATAACAGCTGTGTCTTACCAGTACTCACCTACGGGGCAGAAACCTGGAGGCTTATGAAAAGGGTTCTGCTGAAATTGAAGACGACGCAACGAGCTATGGAAAGAAGAATGATAGGTGTAACGTTAAGGGATAAGAAAAGAGCAGATTGGGTGAGGGAACAAACGCGGGTAAATGACATCTTAGTTGAAATCAAGAAAAAGAAATGGGCATGGGCCGGACATGTAATGAGGAGGGAAGATAACCGATGGTCATTAAGGGTTACGGACTGGATTCCAAGGGAAGGGAAGCGTAGTACGGGGCGGCAGAAAGTTAGGTGGGCGGATGACATTAAGACGTTTGCAGTGACAACATGGCAACAATTAGTACATGACCGGGGTAGTTGGAGAAGTATGGGAGAGGCCTTTGCCCTGCGGTGGGCGTAACTTGGCTGATAATGATGTGGGTTTATTTGCAGTAGCGATCCTAGTGAAAATCTCTGCTGTCATGTTTTTAGTGAGACTGAGTCAGCGGATTCGCGCTGGTATTTTGTTATTTTTATAACAGACTTTCATTCACATCCGAGTCTACATTAATTTATGACAGCTGACAAAAATATGAACCTTAATATTTTAAAGCACTGATTTCAAACGTATATAGGCTGCTTAGACGCTATCATTTTGAATCTTTGTGAACTACTCTTCGGGTCAGCGTCAGCAAGTGTGAGTTTATATGGGCTTGTATTTTCTTGTATTGACTGGCGTGTCCAGGGCGGCAGCGAAAACGCACAAAAGCCGCCAATGGGAACAAATTTTTTTCTACCGCTTTATCGTCCATGCCCTGTCGTTAACAAAATCTTTTTAGGAACAGTTCAGTCGAGGCACTATTCATGCTAGTGCTCGAAGTACCTGACTTTCTCCGAGATCATGTCTTGCCCAGGCTGCGTAGCATGTGCAGTAATCTCCTCAATGACTTACAATTTCAATATTTAGGATCCATTAAGATGTGTTCAGTTGATTTTGAAATTATTTTGTTAGTTGTGAAAGAAAAATGTTACAAATAAGTAGCTACAATGCCTGCTTACTTCGGTGCTATGATATTACAGTATTGGACAGCAATAATTTCACTTTTAACTTGCACAAGAAAATTTGAAAATATCGTCAAATAGGGGCTCTCTTTTTTGTGTGAAACAGTTTCTTTTAAAAGAAACTCTAGTTAGGCCCATGCCTTTTCTGTAGTTGAAACTATGTAGCTAGGAGAATATAACCTGGAACAATGCGTTTTACGATGATTGCGTTAATTATCTCAGTTGTAGTCAATAACTTCATAATTGTTTACATTCGGACGTGTTAGTTAATTGAGAAATTGAAGCCGACGTTAAGTAAAGTCATATGTGCGTAGCAGAAATCTCGACTAGCGCCACTTTCAACAGCAGTGTCTTCACATTTTGGCAACAAGAGAATGCCTCGTTATTCAAGTTAAGATTCCCTCTAAGTGTTAGAGGCACGTAAAATCTTCAGAAATTATTAAATAAGATGCCACTGCATTTCGGAACACATTTTCTGGTCGGCTGGGGCCTATATCTGGTAACAACTTTCAGAAGAAAGTATTCCATATAACAAGAACCACATAACATATTGTATGAGCTCGAAATAAAGAAGAACTGTTGGGTGTGCAGCTTGAACTATATTGAAGTGCGTAATTGTATATGACCATTCCGCTGCCGACGCTGCGAATAATATTCGAACAGTGCATACCCATAAATGCCAAATAACTCTGACCTTGTGACTGATTTGTGCCTACCAGTTTAACTTTTCTTTTGGTGTGGGCGATCAAAAGGCTTCGACAAATTCAAGAACAGAAACGGAAGCGTGTTCTCGTTTAAAATGCGTTAAAGTTAAACTTTTTCCAATAGGGCTATTGCCACACAAGCCATATTGTGTGGTATTTATGCATGCTCGTTGTGAAAAACATTACAGATAATCCGCTTATCCCATTACCCTGTTCGAGCACTTGTTAAACATAGGTGTGTGTATGGCTTAGCATTTCATTCGCTTCACCTCTCACAAACAGACGGGCAAGATTGGCGCATTCCAGTTGCATTGCGAATATCCCTGTTCATAGTGCCCATGCTCCCATGGTTCACCCATGCTCCTCTACTATAAGCGCGTATTTTCGTTGAAGCCTTACTAAACTCCGTGGATAACTTTTCTTCAGGCCGGAGAGTAGGATAACTAACTATGTCCGCTTGATTTCACCATTATATTGTAAAACTACTGTGCATAGTAAAATGAGCTCGAATTTACAAAGCTTTCCACAATGTGACTGGTCATTACCTCGTCGCCTTCGCTAATAATATGTCGCGCATCAGGACAGGACGTTCTCTTACGAAGAATTTCCATGTAAGAGCACTTTGTGAATACGCGTCCTGAAACTTCGCGCTGAATTGGAGTGACCCTTAGGTTAAACTTTAGTAGTTAGTTTGATGCGTCACGTTTTAAACTTTCTTTAGGAATCTAACAAACTTGACGTAAAATTTCAGATCCCAGTCTACCTTTTCCGGTAGGCTATTGAGAAGGAAACTGTTTATACTGTTAGGTATATTCTAAATATGAGCGGTCTTCGAGTGAAGCTTTAGATATATGGTTTGAGCAGTCATCATCCGAGAAAGCAGACCTGTTCACACTTGTCGTGAGTAGTAAGGGGTGAAATTTACGAACACTATATTGGTTGTGTAAGTTTAAGCATACCCTGGTGAGTATTTTTCAAAAATAGCTTTGAGAAGGATATATATATTAATTTTCATGTTGACGAAAAACGTTAAAACTGTGTTAGCATAACGCTCACCTGCCTATTACTCCCTCATGTAATTCCCAATTACATTTATTATGTTTCCTTTCCTTTCTTATCATTCCTTCCTGCCTGTGAAGCAGCAGATCTTTCCTCTGTAAACCCTGCATTTACCAAAGGAGGTTAAAGAGACCTCACTGAATATGTGTAGTTTGATGCTAAGTGGGCACTGGCAACTGCATTTGATGCCATATTTTGCTGATTGCACACTTCGCCGGCAACCTAGGCATTTCAGCAATGAACGTAGAAAATTACGTGGGGAAAATGCTGCAAACATCAACCAAACAGTGATGTGAATGCTATAAAGTATGGCAGCCCACTCAATATAAACATTCTCAGTGACCTCTGACAATAACCTAATAAAGTAAGATACATTTTACAAGTTTCAGCTTTTGCAACATTGTATTGCAATATTCAATAAAACGTGCACCTGCGCCGAGTACCTAGTAGAGTATGCAAACACAAACAGCTTCTTTTCGAATATCTTTCCTAGCGTTCGCGGCTTTGCAGCCATTTTTTTAATTACCATGGAGAAGTCCTTCATGCTTAAGACTTTCTAAGAATGTGAAGGCGAAAGCCTGGTTGTACGTTCTGGTGATCTGCTGCTGAACCTTGCGGTTCGTCTTGCACGTGCGGCAGCCGCCTCTCTCATCAATTTCCAATTGAACGCCGCTGAGCGGTCCTTCGAAATGTGTACTGTGAGTTGCGTACAATAGCAGAACATGTGCCTGAGCCAGCAACCAGCAGCCTGCGGTGCCAACGCCGCATGCTACCGACGCCTTGCGCGACAACAGACCGAGGAAGCAGCAGCGGTCACCGAAGCCGGCAGGCGCGCGTAGTAGCTAAATCTAGTGTGAGTGAGAGCAACGCCTCTTTTAAAAAGATGCCTGCCCCGTGCGCCGAAAACCTGAAAACCTGCTACCCTTACCTTTCTCTTTTTCCTCCTTTCCACTTGAGGTGGTAGCTAGTGATATTTGCGGTGGTCGCTTGCTACATATGCGCACATCACCACATGGCAGCGCGGCCGCCGCTACCGCCGCGACAACACACCACCCCAGCCTCCTTGGCGAAGATAGGGAAGTAGGTGGCGCCATCTCTTGGACAACCGACCGCAACTCAAGGCACGACGGCTACAATGGGTAAGCGAGCGACGCCGCAGGCATCTTTCTGGAGGAGGCGTTGGTGCGAGCATAGAGAAGGAGCATCAGCGAAAGCGGTCTCTCCCATAGAACAAGCGGTCAAATTCACTGTAGCGCACCAAGCGGATGGGACGAACATCTTCCGGTTTTGGACGCACGCGTTTTGAACGCTAGCTAGCACGCGTGGCGCCGGCTGCGCGAATCTGCGCGGCATTTCTCTTATTTTCTTTTTTTTTTGCTTCTGCTACTCAACTGCGCCCTTTCTCAGTACGGAATCGTTTTATTTATAGCAATTATTGTGAACGATCTTTACAAGCCTCCATCGGATCCGTGCCACGTGAGAGTTCATGCAGCAGGCGAATGACGCATCTTAAATGAGTAAACGTTTACTTTCATGTATATAAAAGCTCGTTCCGGGCTTCTTATGCGTTCATCCAACGTTGTAGCGCCACGTCAGCAACATCACTCGTACGAAACTCCACCGGACGGCATCAGCTGAAGAAATTACACGCACGTGTTATTTTGGTGTTTAAATATTTTAGGAATACTGCATGTAGAGGCGAAGCGTGCGAAAGTCGTGAATGGGCGGCATTACATACCGAAGCAATTCACTTCTGCGTACACAGGGCGTAGAAAGTGCGTGACTCATCCCGTACAATATCGCAAAATATGAAAAATATCATTTGGAAGCATTCCCCATTCCCGGTCATAATTTCCTGCACTTGAAGAGCACAAATGCAAGCATTCCCCATTCCCGGTCATAATTTCCTGCACTTGAAGAGCACAAATGCACCGGCGACAGCGCGTTGCCAAAACAACTTGGCCTCAGCCGACGACATGGTAAGCTACGTACACAGAAGTGGCCACAACATAGGCTGCCAGCTAGACCATGCAACATTCAGATGTCCTTCTACTCGCGCTCAAGGCGAATGCGTGGGTGCAAAGCCTGTTTTCAGTCGTTCAGAAGATAGAATTTTCAGGTTCTTGGTTTTTCAGCTCCTCAATGTTATCTTTTGCACGTTCTGCCGGTGCAAGCTGCACACTCTAGTATTATCACTCCTGCTAGTAGCCCGTCGCGTTTTCGCAAGCTTGAGCACCAAAAGAAGGTATATGTTGTCGTGGGGCCACAAAAAGCTTCACAATCTTGTCCCACTGAGATTCAGTACACGCCCACTTACTTTCTCACCACGACCAAGCAGCTTTTGACTAACTGCATCATTACACCAGGTACGGTGAGCTTGCCTCAAAAGTACGCCACAAAGTTTTAATACAATTACAATAATGTTCGGGGTCAGAGAAAGGGCAAAACGTGTCCCACTAAGATTCAGTACAAGCGAAAATAAGTGCATCACAAAGTCTGGTGCGGCCAGCGTGCCCGAGAACTAGCAGAAAAAGCTGAAGTAATATTGGGGCTCATAGAAAGCGTCGCAAACCTCTCCCAGTACGAGTCATTACCTCGAATCAACTATGCCAGGATAGCATAGCTGTCTTTTGCTAACTGCGTCACAAGTCTGGTTTCCGTGCCGTAAAAGCCTCAACTGGTTGAAATGCGTCGCAGATTGTCAAAAAAAAAAATTCTCACCTTGACGCAGTTCAGTAGTGAAATGACGCCGTGTTGAAGTGCACAAGGAACGCAAGAATACGCCAGGAGCCCAACAAACACGGTTACGTCCAGAAGAAACGGGTCGTCGAACAGGCGAACATCCCATGCGCACCCGGCTTCGCTCGCTTCCGTGGCGGGTCTAGCACACGATGCATGTGCATCGCGCGTCTGGCGTGCCAGTATCTTGTAGATAAGGCAAGAAGGAATAAATCACGAAGTATAAGTTTATTTACACGCACATTTTTTTTTATTTCTCGCGGGAAGGAATAAAAAAAAAGTCTAACTTTGTCTAAGTTCATTTCACGTTCTTTTTTTTTTCTCGATGCTCGCGTCAGCTAACGGATGGCATTAACACTAGCAATGACGTGTTCCCTATTGTCACTTTTTGCCGAGTCCCCTCTAATTGAATTTCTTTCTCTATCACGAGAGCGAGAAATGGAACGCTTGCTTGCTTATTGTTATTCGTTGTTCGTTTTGAAAGCAAGGTGAGCTCCTATAAACTAAATGTGCTTTGAATTGGGCTGTTGAGGAAACACTGCGGCTCACTACCCGTTGCATGCGTCGGCGGTTAGGCAAACTTGACGTCAGGAGATCGAAAAAAAAGCACGTTGGAATAGTTTTACGTTATAGGGCCCCAAGTTGAAGAACCACTGGCTTCCACATGCTCAACAGCCGCAAAGTCACTGCTCTAGTGCACAACATAGCCGAGAACACTGTTATCTGAGCCCGCTATACTACTATCGTCAGGAGGTTCGAGACTTTATGGGATGGTCCTGAAATCTCAACCCCTTCCCCCCCATCCAGCTGGAGTTGATATAAAATCGCTAGCTGTAGGTCTTCTGCTACGTTTCGTAATGAAACCTACATTGCGACATTTTAGTTAGGTAGCATGGCTTCACTGACGTTATGCGGGACTTGGACTTCCTTAGCCAGCGCTGCCCAGCCGCTACTACCCGAAATGAACTACACCGCTGTCCGTGGAGCCCACTATTTGTCAGTATAGGACTTTCAGGCAACATTCTGGGTGTATTTGATGATCAAATAATCGTTCCACCTAGCTTCGGCGCCATGCTTTCGCGGACGCTGTAACAGCTGCACACGAGGAAGCATGCACAAGGGCAACAAACATCTGCTGCTCGACTGTAAGTATCCGTGCTAAAAACTGCTCAGATGGACGAAAAAAGAAGTGAATTTGGGGAAAAGAAATTGTCACGATACGCACAGGTTCGTGGACGACGGGGGTGCGGTTGATGACTGACCGCGAGCAGCTGTGATCGTAGGTGTTTATTTTGCGTGGTGATCAATGTTCCCCATCGAGCCTGGTGGGCCACCGAACCTGGCGGGCCAACGAAGCTTATGGCCGAGGGGGCGCCACATGCTCGTCACAGAAACTCCTGCGAAGAAGAAAAAAGCCTCGACAAGGATTTGACGATTGCATGGCTAAGAAAAGACGGGAGTTGTTTACTGCACGTTTGTAATCTCGGATTCTACGTCACTATCCGAAAGTGCACGCCCTACAATTCTTATTCAACGTTACGCGATCCATATTTATTGTTCAATAATAAAAGTGTAAATAAATTATCTACTTCGCGCGCGTGAGTAAAACTTCACGAAAAAGAATAAGGGGATCCGAAGGGGACTGTTGTCCGACACAACCACACCGCTGGCCAAAACAATTAGCCAGAGAAAGCATCGGGTCAGAAACCTAGAGTCAGTAAGGGTAAAAACAGACGAATTCAGGCTGGTACATAGAAACCAATATGCAGCCTTAGAATAGAGAGATCAAGATGATAGAGAGGTAAACAATGAAACCGTAACTAGGCTGGTTTCACAGGCAGCAATTGCAGTGGGAGGCAAGGCACCAAGGCAACAAGTGGGCAAGCTTTCCCAAGTGACAAAAGACATAATAAAGAAACAACCAGGAATGAGTGTCCAACTCAAGAGATCAGATAGAATTCGCGGAGCCGTTATAACTGATTAACAAGGCGAAAATAAGTGATATTCGAAACTACGACGTGAGGAACACTGAAGAAGCGGTAAAAATATACGCGGCCTGAAATAAATGATACGGAAACTTGGCATTGGACAAACCATAATGTATGCACTGAAAGATAAGCAGGGCAATATTATTATCAACCTCGAAGGTGTAGTAAAAGCAGCTGAAGAATTCTATTCTAACCTATTCTAACCTAACCTGTACAGTACCCAGAGGAGTCAGGATACCTCCGTTAGGAACAAACTAACAGGATACATAAACTCCTCCTATAGATATCGATGAGGTCAAAAGGGCCTTGGAAGACGTGAAGCAAGGAACAGCGGTAGGAGAAGATATAATAAGAGTCGATTTGACCAAGGATGGAGGACACATAATGCTTGGAAATCTGGCCCCTCTATATACCAAGGGTCTATCGACGGCAGGGTCCCAGAAAAATGGAAGAATGCAAGCATTAAACTAATGCGTAAAAAAAGGGAGAAGTTAAACAATTGAAAAATTATAGGCCCATTAGCTTACTCCCAGTATTATATAAAATATTCACCAAAACATTCTCCAGTAAAATAAGGAGAACACTGAATTTTATTCAATGAAGGGAGCAGGGTGGCTTCAGGAAAGGATACTCTACAATGGATCACATCCATGTCGTTAATCAGGTAATTCAGAAATCTTCAGAGTACAAAAAGCCTCTATATATGCCTTTCATATATTGCGAAAATACATTTGATTCAGTAAAGATACGAGCACTCATAGAGGCATTACGTAATCAAGGAGTACAGACCGCTTAGTAAATACCTTGGAAAATATCTACAGAGATTCCACAGCTACCTTAATTCTACGCAAGAATAATAGGAAGACACCTATAATGAAAGAGGTCAGGCAGGGAGACACAATCTCTCCAATGCTATTCAATGCGTGCTTGGAAAAAGTATTCAAGGTATTAAACTGGGACGGCTTAGGAGTAACGATTGACGGCGAATATCTCAGCAACCTTCGGTTTGCCGATAACATTGTTCTATTCAGCAACACTCCAGACGAGTTACAACAAATAATTGGGTGCCTTAACAGAGAGCGTAAAAATGGGGTTGGAGATTAATGCGCAGAAGACAAAGATAATGATAATTAGATTGGCAAGGGAACAAGATTTCAGGATCGCCAGTCAGCCTCTAGAATCTGTGAACGAGTACGTTTACCTAGGTCAACTAATCACAGGGAACACTGATTATGAGAAGGAAATTCATAGAAGAATAAAAATGTGTTCAATCACATATGGCAAGCATGGTCAGCTCGTGACTGGAAGCTTACAATTTTAATTTAAAAGGAAGCTGTACATTCAGTGCATTTTGCCCGTGCGGACATATGGGGCAGAGACTTGGAGACCGGCACAGAAGCTTGAGAACAAGTTAAGGACCACACGAAGAGCGATTGAACGAATAATACTAGGCATAAGGTTAAGAGAGAAAAACATAGCTATTTGTATCATAGGCAAACGGGCATAGCCGCTATTCTAATTACCTTTAAAATAAAAAAAAAGGAGCTGGGCTGATCATGTATAGCCCAAGTTAGATAACCGTAGGACCATTAGGGTTACAGAATGGGTACCAAGAGAACGGAAATGCAGTCGAGGACGGCAGAAAATTAGGTGGAGCGATGAAATTAGGAAATTAGCGGGCACATGTTGGAATAGGTTGGTGCAGAAGAAGGGTAATTGGAGATAGCAGTGACAGGCGTTCGTCCTTCAGTGGACATAAAATAGGCTAATGATGATGATTATGAAATGTATCGCAGAGAGAAGAAAACACTAATTACTGAAACAAAACTCATTTTGACAATTGATAGGGGACATGGAGCTCTTATATCTTGGAAAGTGAGATACTAAAGAAATACACGACCACATACGAATTTTCTAAGTACATGTGAGACAGAGGTGAGCGTATAAGGGCGATTAAGCTAGAGCTTGTAATTGAAATAGTATTCCCTATAAGAAAACAATGCAACTATGGGCAGTTGGATTGGATTCTGCTACTCTGCGAAACAAGGATAAAGATGGTTGTCAACCACGACGCTCTCTAGGGTGAAAGCAAATACTCATCGCGGATAGACAGGACATCTTCGCGTATTAATGTTTGTCATTACAAAAAAACGACGACATGAAAGAGTGTAAGTTGCTTTTAGGGTAATTTAACTTCGCGACTGAATCATAGCACAGATATAGCGAATTGGCCGGATATGCGCTGCGGCCTTCATTTTAATGTCTAAACTGCAATATCAGCTATCAAAAAATTAAATCAGCAAGGAGCACGGGCGTCATTGTTTTGCTTTTGCGGCGCCAATGGAGTCTGGTAACGGCACTCGTTCTGTTCGGGACGACAATAACTGTTGAATGGCGGTTGCAGAAAGGAGGATACAGTACAGTTGTTACATTGGCGAGAAACGTGACCAATACGGTGACAGGGAAAACGGATTGGTCGGTCGTCTGCTGTTTGCCACTCGGTTGGATTTTAGTAGCGTACAGGATACCGCGGACCAGTCAATGGAGCTGGAGCATGAGAGAGCTGTGAAGCGGGAAGGGCGTATAGAGAAAGAACTACAAGAATAGCGAGATCTTCGCGGCCTGCAGCAATGGATCTGTAGGGAAGTGGTTCAATTCACTATAGTGGGAAAAAAGGGTTGCAGGAGCCATGGCTTGAAGTTCTCGCCGCATTATCCCCGTCGGGTCATCGGATGATGATGGTCTTGGCACTCCTAGCCTCTTGTCGCAGGAGCATGCCGCAGCTGTGTTCGGCAGACGTGCGAACGGCGTTGCAGTGCGGCGGCTCTTATACCGTGTCACACGGGCAACTCGGATCTCCTTCAAACTTCCTTCCCTTAAAGGACCGCAAGGGAGTTTCACCTCGAAGGAGTTAGCTCCGTGTCACACGGCCTGTAAGAGAGCTTTTGAAAGCTGCCGCTGGGGGCCCATTAGGCGCTGCTCACCTCGCACGCATAGTGTTCCTGTATATGCTCCCGCAGGGAGCAGAGTTGCGCATAACTTTTCCGGCGCCGCTCGCACCGCTATTGGCCGAGCGCGAAAAATGACGTCAAATGATCCGCGTCACTGCGAAGCCAACTTTACGGGCGCATCGCCGACTCATGCGAACTCGTCGTTTCCGTCAGTACCATCACCATTGCAATCAGTGGACCATCGATCGTGCGTTCAGAGGAGCAGCTAGAAGCTCTTGCATCTTGAATCTTTTTCTACTTGCAGATTTGCTGCTACTAAATAGTAAGTACTACTAAATAGTAAGTGCTACTAAATAGTATTAGTAAATAAAAGTAAGCTTTGCTTAAAATGTGCGCATGTGAACATTTGAAATGCGCTTAAATCAGTGTCTGCACCGCATGTATCGAAAACGTGCAGCTGTTGTGAACGATGGTTAGTGATAAATAGCGCTCTGTTAACGGTCACTGATATAACTGCAGGCACGATAGCTCTCTTGGCGACGGTCATTAATCGGCTGGTTTCGGCAGCCAAAATGCGCTAAGTGTCCACCTTACGTGTGTGAAGTTCTAAACGCTCTTTAAAACATTTCTTGCTTTCTGGCCACGATAAGACAACTTCATATGCATGCTGAAAATCATTGCACCGCTTTTTGTGGCAACGTACTGCGCGTTTGCGAGCGAACTTTGGAGCTGTTCGAGCCACGGGAATACTTTATTTTGGGGAATCGAAGGCGGTCCTACCCCCTATTTGTACGTTCGTGTATGTGTTTGTATACGCGTGTTTACATAGGTACATACAAAGTTTCGGTTGGTTGGAAGCCCACCCCCTCCGGCTGCACGAATAACTCGTTCGAGCGTAGCCTGCATTAAGAAGTGCCCTTTGCTAAGCGCCTGCGAACAATTGGCGCTTGTAGCTCGCGACCACTAGAGAAAAAGGCGGAACACCGCGCGGCATTTGGCTCCTGTGCGCGCGAGGAGTGGCTTCGCTGCAGAGCTGGATCACGGCGGTGGACCTATGCGCAACTCTGCTCCCTGCGGGAGCATATACAGGAACACTATGTACGCAATCATGAAAGAAACACGTTAAATATTGCTAAAATGTTTTCGTTACTTGGCAGCTGGCTGCACCACTCTTGGAAAAGACGTGAATCACTCATTCCGCATGCGCGAGACGTGCGATCGCGTTGACCAAAAGAACAAAAAATGGCCAGGCTTAGCTTGGTTAAGTCAAGAATGCGTTGCATATTGTGTTGGGGCCCAGCTTTTCCTCCGGCTGTCGTGACGTCACGTCAGGTGGTTGCGCTAAAGGTCAATGGTGGCTGCCCGGCCGCGCCCAAGGGCTGAACTGAGTGATTGCAATATGCAACGCATAAAACTCTAGTGTAGGGGTATGAGCCACTATGGTGGCTCATACCCCCAATGGTGGCTGCCCGGCCGCGCCCAAGGGCTGAACTGAGTGATTGCAATATGAAACGCATAATGGCTCATACCCCCAATGGTGGCTGCCCGGCCGCGCCCAAGGGCTGAACTGAGTGATTGCAATATGCAACGCATAATGGCTCATACCCCCAATGGTGGCTGCCCGGCCGCGCCCAAGGGCTGAACTGAGTGATTGCAATATGCAACGCATAATGGCTCATACCCCCAATGGTGGCTGCCCGGCCGCGCCCAAGGGCTGAACTGAGTGATTGCAATATGAAACGCATAAAAATAGCGCTGTCAGGGCAAACCCAGCAGCCATTCCGAGAACGCCCGGTTCGAGAGTCGAATGTAGCTGCTCAAATCAAATATCTTTGTCAGTGCTCAAATACTATATTATATGCAATAAACACACTTATAAGTGCTGGTAAAAGTGAAATTAATAGAAATGAGGGTGATTTCTTGATTCGAAATTCAAGCACGCTGGGAACAAGAGTACTCCC